>NW_004798193.1:198813-200698 GCF_000002075.1 Aplysia californica | reverse complement strand
ACACACACACATACACAAAAGTATATAACTATAATAATATTATACTTATAAATCTCTGCACGTGAGATTCGATAAAGTCGAATGCGCGCAAATTGGATGGACAATTCAAATTTACCGTAGGGAGGCGATCAACTTCTCTAAAAATAATACTGTTTCTCACGATGTCTTGACAGTGTTTGTCTTATCGCGTGTTTGACATGCAGAATTATAAAGTGAACCAGCAGAATAACGTAATGTTCCGCACAGATCTAACGATGTAAACTGGACGATGCATACTTTTGAGGTAAAAACAGTACACAATCACAATAAAGTGCATACATTTCTAGAAGAAAAAAAAAGGGGGGGGGGAATAGAAACAGATACACAATAATAAGGTATCGAGTTGAAATAATAATATGGCGGTGTTTATATAGTATAATATATTGTTTATAGATGTATAACACACGTAATAGTGTCTATATACATGAACATGCGTACAGTGGATATACATTGCGCACTTATGCTAATAAATGTATTGCATGCTCTGTCTGGATACTTTAAAAAGCAAAAACACAACAAACTTGAACAGGAGGCGAGTAGGTGTTTCTTCGATGTCCAAAACTGTCTTTCTAATTCGCAACTAAGCTAAGTAATGGGACAACCTTCTTTTTTATACTGAAATCTCAAAAGCGCGAAGCTAATTTCGTAATGATTATTCATTCATTTTATTTACCCTTTTGCTTTGTTTTATTTTTCGTCTGGTCTATTCTGTACATAGTATTGCGTGCATGTTCAATGCTTTGACTTTGTGAAAAGTGAAACGCACAACCATGGCCCAGGTGTACAATGTGGAAGAGGAGGAAAGATAGAACTCAAGTGTTGAACAAGGAGCTGGAATTTGTCACAGGCAAAACCTCTCTTCACTTCCTATCCCCATCTCTCCATCCTCATTTCCAGTCTCCCACTTAGCCCCCCCCCCCCCTTTTTTCCACCCCAACCCCAACAAAAAAGGTAAATGTCCTTTTGAACTCTTTTGAAGCAAGCCTACACTTCTACGGTTCAAAGTTCGGACCCGTACAACTGTGAAAATGCCAGCTCAACAAATCTGCTCGAAAAAAAAATGTTTATCACAATGGCATCGATTATACAGTAGTGGATACAAAATGCATGAACAACGCTTTGTTTTTCGGTTCTGAAAACGAAAGTTGGTCACCTCTGATGACGCCTTCTCTCTGCGCATGCGCATAGCCATCGCGCAGATAATTGTCTGATACGTTGTGGTGTAGCCAATCGAGTCTCAGAAGGAATATTACCATGATAATGTCGCTACCTCAGAATTACAAAGTTCTATCTGAATTTTTGGTCGTTTTGAATTATGAAGATCATGAGGTCAGAAACCCAGAAAATGTGCTATCTGCTCTATCAAAATCGTAAGATTATCGGCACTCGTAATCAAGATAAGCAAAGAATTGTATTCGAAAATGCTCGACATGTTGTGAAACTCAACATTTTTAAAAGTCAAATTTCTCAAAGCTAGGTACTCTGGAGATAGAACTTTGTAATTTTAGGGTAGCCAAGCCGGCCGCTGCCATACTAAGTCAAAGAGAGACGATGTTATTAAGATAATGAAAACTTTGTGAAATTGACCGATCTCTCAGAGCTTACAATCACAGCCAGCCAGACAAACATACGAACAGCCAGACAGTCAGCCAGCAGGCCAGATAAAAAGATAGATAGATAGATAGATAGATAGACAGATAGATAGATAGATAGATAGATAGATAGATAGATAGATAGATAGATAGATAGATAGATAGATATACTTTTGTTCTTAGACTGGTCTTGCAGATATTTTTAAAAAGACACCAACAACTGTAGATAGTAACGACAGCTGATGGGGGCACGG
>NW_004798193.1:194367-196575 GCF_000002075.1 Aplysia californica | reverse complement strand
ATGTGGGATGCTAGATTCAGGAAAACCCTTTTACTGACCTGAGTGCGTCATGGACTAAACATTATTATAATAATAATAATAATGTGAGGCTTCATGGTGAAATCAGGGGCTCGTCAAAATAACGAAATCGAAGAAACCAATATAATTTTTTCCGTCGTTTGGCAATTTTTTCCTTTTTTTTCTTTCTTTTTGCTCGTATTAAAACACATTTCAGTGTGGATTTTACCTAGAGATGGAAGTTCAAAGGCACCAAAAGATGTAAATTTTAGGTTTTCCAAGACTCTAAAAGTAAGAAGACATCAAACTTTGGCGGCCATGTTCTCGCTTATTTTACCTCTGAAACCAGGCGACCCCTTCCTCCTTCAATTGCAAATATCTCGACTTCTATTCAACATAGATGTACATTTTTTTCACTAAAAGCAGGGAAAATGAACAGGCTTTATAAGAAGATACCAATAACCCCAAATTCCCCAAAAATTGACGAGCGACTTATTCCACCACGTCGTGACACAAATGCACCACGACACTGTGGGATCAGTTTTTGTTTTGTTTTGTTTGGCAAATGGAGTTATTTGTATCATCTTAAAACCTGTTCATTTGTCTTGCTTTTGGGGAAAAAATGCACAAATATTTTGAATAGCAATAAAAGTATTTTCTGTTGAAGGAGGTAGGGGCTGCTTGGTGTCAGAGGTAGAATTAGCGAGAAGATGTCCATTTACAATTTACAGTTGCCTTTGTACCTGTCTTTTATCAACATTATTCAGTAAAATCCACACTTAAATGGACATAGATTTTGCTGAGGGGTTGGGGATGGGGGAGGGGGGGGGGGACAAAACCCCGATAACGATTGTTAGAGGGGCGTGAATTTTTTTCTTCCGATTTCACCATTTTAACGAGTATCTAATTTCTCTACACTGCCTCACACATGTATTATTACTGTCCCACCTGTCAGTCTCATCAATATCTAAAGCTGAAGGGATGAAAGGGGAATGAAATGAGAGTATATTGTAGTTTTCATCATCATCATCATCATCATCATCATCATCATCATCATCATCATCATCATCGTCATCAAGAGTGACAACAACATTGACAGCAAGGACAAAGAACACTCAAAAAAGTAAGACTGTTACAGACAACGATATTAGTGCAAATGTTGCTGCTGTTGCTACAGTTGCGGCTGCAGCGACTATAGAAGACGTCAATTTAGAAAATACAACGGCCTGTACTTGGATTTGAAGAAGCCGACGTGGATTCTCATTGACATGATTAAAACAATCAGGAAAAGACAAGTGAAGTAAGGTCTCGAACTTCTAGCTCTCACTGGAAAACTTAAAGGCAAACGATGCAGAGCAAACTACCTGGAGAACCCAAAACAGATGGGTAACTAGAAAAAATCAGTGTAATAACAATACTTTTGCTTTTTAAGAGCATCTGGGCAAAGAAATGAATGGAGAACAATGATCTTCGATATCTGCCGCAGATATAGTACTTGATGATGATTATCTTGATAACTTTTGTTGACTTCCTCCAAGCAATTCTTCGGAATGATAAAACCACGATAGTCCCCTTTTCTAGGTTCTTAGGGATCATACAACTACAAAAGTCTCTTTTTATTTTAGGAACGCCAACAATCCGAGCTTTCAAAATATCCCTTGCAACACTGCCAGGTTATTAAAGAGGCGGTAGGGCCTACCTCCGAATTTAACGCCCATCTTAGGCAGGACCAATGCACATGGAGGAATTCGTGTGAAGTGCGTTTTCCAAGAACAAAAAGTCGGATCAAGCTAAACCTTGGACATCCCGAGCTCGCAATCTCACGATGTTGAGTCGGGCTACCCAATCAAAAAAGACATAGAGAGAAGACTGGAGACCACTGAATGTGACATTATTTTAAGGAGAATACTCAGAATCTCCTCGATGGAGAGGAAAACAAATAGAGAAGTGCTTCAAATGGCAAGATGTGAAAGACCCATTATCAAAACCATTAGACGATGACAACAGAGATTCTTTGGCTTCTTAAATAGATCAAATGGACTAGATAAACTGCTGCTGTGTGGAAAGATAGACGGAAAGAGGAGCTGAGGAAGACAAATACCCAGATGGCCTGAACATCTTTGTAACGAATGAAACAAAGAGAAAAAAGCTGATCAAGAAGACAGACAACAAACAGGTAGGAATGAGGTACCACGATCGTCAAGGTCTGCT
>NW_004798193.1:188643-194267 GCF_000002075.1 Aplysia californica | reverse complement strand
CTCCCATGTACTCTCATGTACTCCCATGTACTCCCATGTACTCTCATGTACTCTCATGTACTCCCATGTACTCCCATGTACCCTCATGTACTCCCATGTACTCTCATGTACTCCCATGTACTCCCATGTACTCCCATGTACTCTCATGTACTCCCATGTACTCTCATGTATTCTCATGTACTCCCATGTACTCCCATGTACTTTCATGTACTCCCATGTACTCTCATGTACTCCCATGTACTCCCATGTACTCCCATGTACTCTCATGTACTCTCATGTACTCCCATGTACTCTCATGTACTCCCATGTACTCTCGTGTACTCCCATGTACTCCCATGTACTCTCATGTACTCTCATGTACTCCCATGTACTCCCATGTACCCTCATGTACTCCCATGTACTCTCATGTACTCCCATGTACTCTCATGTACTCCCATGTACTCTCATGTACTCTCATGTACTCTCATGTACTCTCATGTACTCCCATGTACTCTCATGTACTCCCATGTACTCTCGTGTACTCCCATGTACTCCCATGTACTCTCATGTACTCTCATGTACTCCCATGTACTCCCATGTACCCTCATGTACTCCCATGTACTCTCATGTACTCCCATGTACTCCCATGTACTCCCATGTACTCTCATTTACTCTCATGTACTCCCATGTAATTTCATGTACTCTCATGTACTCTCATGTACTCCCATGCACTCTCATGTACTCCCATGTACTCCCATGTACTCCTATGTACTCTCATGCACTCTCATGTACTCCCATGTACTCCCATGTACTCTCATGTACTCCCATGTACTCTCATGTATTCTCATGTACTCCCATGTACTCCCATGTACTTTCATGTACTCCCATGTACTCTCATGTACTCCCATGTACTCCCATGTACTCCCATGTACTCTCATGTACTCTCATGTACTCCCATGTACTCTCATGTACTTTCATGTACTCTCATGTACTCTCATGTACTCCCATGTACTCGTGGGGCAAACTGCAACACTCCGCATTTGTTGAACGGGATGAGGGACAATCCCTCCCTCCCCTCCCCTCTTCACCTCCTCCCCTTTTATCCCCCCTCCCCTCCCCTCTTCACCACCTTCCCTCTTCACCACCTCCCCTCTTCACCACCTCCCACTACCCTCTTCACCTCCTCCCCCCTCCCCTCTTTCATCTCTATAAATTATTATTACACTGCTCCACTTTCCTTCAACCCTATCCTGTCCGCCATCTTGAGCCTCGCCTGTGACAAAGATAACAACGTGAAGTTGCATTTATTACACAGATTCTCCCAAAACATGCTGCCCACATACGGCCAACGATTTTTTGTGAATTAGCTATAAATTTTAATGTATTAATCAACGAAGAAAAGCAGAAAAGATTGCTCATAGAGAGTGGCCAAATGTGTACCATTAATTTGTCAGTGGTGTAAGGATAAATCGAAACATGTGTAGGCCTATAAGTGTTAAAACTTGAAATACATTTATCGATGTATTCTGTCCAGTAGCAGCAGCAGCAACAGCAGCAGCAACAACAAAACAACAACAACAACAACAACAACAACAACAACAACAACAAGTTTAAACAAACTTCCAAAACACCAGAAATGACATCATATCAGCACATAAAAAACAAAAACGGCGTGTACAGCGCCAATCTGTTAATTGCAAACACTGGCAACCATTGACAGATAAGCAGTCGTTATCGACAAGTAGACTGGTAGGTGCGACCAGTTTGGACAAACAGACAAATGTCCGTTATTGGCAAAACATATTAATGGTCGTTATCTACAAACAGACAAGTGGCCGTTATTGACAAAATAGATTAATTGTCGCTATCGACAAACAACCAAATTAAATGGCCGTTATGGACATACATACAATGTGGCCGTTATTGACAAAACAGTGTAATGGCCGTTATCGACAAACAAATTAAATTGCAGTTATCGACAAAAACAGACAAGTAGCTGTTATACCCAGTGCACACTGCTAATTGAATTGAATCAAATTGGACAGGAGCCAGACAGAATTTTTCCTTCAAGTAGGGGGAAAAAAGCTACAATTTGGGCACAATAACACCGATTCGACTCATGGCCATTTAAACAATCACTGGTTTTTTAAGGACACATTCGAATTCAGTCGAATTCGGTCGATCTGTGCCAAAATAAGAGCTCTCGCTCTTTCAACGTGAAACTGATCTGACCCCAACTCAACAAAATAAATTCAGTTGGCAGTGCGCACTCAGTATTATCGGCAAAGAAGGCAGGTGGTCGTTATCATTAAAACAGACAGACAAATTATAGCTGCTTTCGATCAGACCCGACGTCACAACTGCAACTTCAGCAACCGCCGCCACCTCCACACCTCCACCTTCGTCCCCACAACTCACAATAACAGTAGTTATCAACAACAGGTCGGGGGGTGGGGTGGGGGGGGGTTGAAGCAAGATCGGCGCTGTACCACCAACACGCAGCTGCAGTGCACACACACACACACACACACACACACACACACACACACACACACACACACACACACACATACACACACACACACACACACATATACATACACACACACAGACACACACACACACACACACGCACGCACAGGGTTATGAATGGCTCGCAAATGATCGCAGCGCAGGAAAAATACAAACTCGCATCATATCATTATTTGTTATAGAGGCGACCAACTTCATCCTAAAATTTATGGTGATAGTAATAATAATAATAACAATTATCATATTAATAAAAATAATTATGATAATAATTCTAATATTAATACCCATAACAGGCTAGTAATAATAATAATAATAATAATAATAATAATAATAATAATAATAATAATAATAATAATAATAATAATAAGGCTAATGCGACTGATGATGATGATGATGATGATGATGATGATGATGATGATGATGATGATGATGATGATGATGATGATAATAATAATAATAATAATGATAATAATAATAGCAATAATAATAATAATAATAATAATAATAAAAATGATGATAATAATAATAATGCTAATAATGATAACAAGAATAGAATGATAATAGCAACAATTACAATAGCAACAACAATAGTAATAACAAGAACAATAAAGATAAAGTAATAAAACAAATAATAGTGAAAATACTAGCACAAATATTTTTCAACAGCAAAGTGCACTAACAGTTCAAATCTTTTCGGCATTATGCCACTACTGAAATCCAGCTACTTTCGAACAGATTTGTTACAGGCAAGCAATTCCATGGGGCAAAGAAGTTAGGTCGGGTTGAAACAAAGGGAAGAAATTATGCAGATTCTATCAAACAGCCAACATCCTTTGTATAGAGGTCGAAAAGGAGGATCTGAGAGTTAATTTACGGCCATGGTTTGCTGATTTGTCTGTTTATTACTGTGAGGTCGGATTGTTTGTAGTTTATCCTTGTGTGTGTGCGTGCGTGCACGTGAGTGTGTGTGTTTTAAGCACCTGTTTCTTATAGCTTTGTTTGCATACGTCGCTACAGCTGAAATAGTCGACACATGGTGTAAACTGCGATCAAACAAACAATAAAAAAAGCAAGGTTCCAGATTATTATTGTGAATAGTCAAGCCTGTTTTCTTCCCTCTGAAGCTATCGGAAGCTAAATAAAACGTCATTCCCAACTACTTTTGAGATAATCTACTGTTTTGTCTTTGTAGCATCCTTTTTGTTTTGTTTATTTTTGTTTTTGTTTTTGTTCTTATAGTGGATGTTATAAAAGCCTGTCCTGCTTGGGAAGCAGCCTCTTACGACCAGACAGATCAACAGCACCTGCAATGTGGTTGGATGACCACACACCTTTGCACACTATTAATAGCACATGGCATACCCACAATCCCTTTCAGCTCCTCCGACCGGAAGTATGCTGACACTCCTCTTCAAGGCCAGCCGTTTCCCAAGTTTCGCATTCGTCGTTTGAAATCTTTCGTTAGTAACCTACGTCTAATCATGCACGTTAGTTTCGGATAAGTTAAAGCCAATCAAAGTTGCTGGTTTTTCGTGAGCACGTACTCATATACCCCCATTGTTGGTGATAGGCTCTGGGCGCTGCCGTGGTGGTTGTGGTGGGGTGTTCGTATTCAATTTCGATCTCTCCGGGTACTGTAGATATAACACACATCAACATTAGGGAGGAGTCATAGTTGTTTTTGACCAAAAGCCAAAGGGGGGCCCGTAGTTATTTCGTAATGAAGAATTCGTTAAAAAAAAGCGTTTTAACGCAAAGAAAATTAATATTGATTGTATTGTGATGAGGCTGATTCTGACATAGCATAAAATCAAGAAAATGGTATGTTTATTGGATGTGGGTTTTTTAGTAGGGTTGTTTGTTTGTTTTCTTGATTTTTTATTTTATTTTTACTGCTTTCAACATCACCGGGTAAAAAAGATCGGCTTGAAATTCGAGGCCTTTGTTAAATGTATGTGCTGAAAAAAGAAATAAAAAGAAGGGATTATTTAGAGCAAAGAGAAACACACCTCAGAACTATCTATTTGTCCAAAATGCACTCTTTACCTAAGTAGACTTTGGACACCATTGTTCTGGGGCGACAATATATTGCTGGTTCCTCCACTTTAACTCTTTCTCGGGACATCTGCTAAAGGCCTATGTACTTCTATATCTGAGTTCACAACTACTAGATACTCTATTTCTGAATTTGAAAAGAACATATTAGAATTGCCAATAAAGAAAAACTATATTCGGTAGATCTACTTTATTTATTTACGATCTGGGTACACAACTGCGAGATAATCTGTTTCTATAATATTCTCAAAAGAACAAGTTTGAATTCGGAAAATATCAGCTATAATTTTATTATCATTCCGTCTTATGGTACATGTGCATGACAACTCTCGCACTTTTCCTGGTGTGTAATACGCGAGGATGAAACGTGGTAATAATGGAGATAAACATCGAAGAAGACGAAAAATTACTGTCCCCAATAACACTGAATATTTTTAGAGCTCGCTACATTAAAATAGCAAAGTTGTATGACATTTTTGTCCTTTCTTGGTTACAAAGACCATGCGGTTAGAAAACAAATTATGGTCTATCTACTCTTTCAAAATCGTAAGGTTATTCGGAATTGTTATCAAAATTTCCAAAGAATTCCATTTGAAAAAGATTGACAAAATGTGAAACTATTGACGTCAAATTTCTCAAAAGTAGGTACTGAGCAGATAGAACTCAAAAGTGGAGCTTCTGTACACAGATTTTCGAGATTCCTAAGAGGCAGACTCCGAGAGAACAAGCGCGCAAGGGGGGCAACAATCTTGCCAAAGGGTAAGTGTAAATATGGATTGGTCTAAAGAAAAGTGAACTACCATAACGTTCTGCACCATCTTATCATTTCGGTCAAATTTCAAATCTAAGAAGGAAATCTAAAGTGATTGTAAGAAGATACACTGTTGTTAGAATGATTATAGCATTAAACATCACTTTTCCAATGATCTAGATTCTATATGTGCCTAGTAAAAACCAGGAGTTTCAAAACGATGCTCTGGATCTGGAGGTATTTCTGTTGAAAATGAAAGGGGAGCTTTTTGTTAAGGCAAATTTGCTCCCGCCCACTCCCAAACTCG
>NW_004798193.1:185667-187184 GCF_000002075.1 Aplysia californica | reverse complement strand
AGGGGAGGAAGGATAACGGGGCTTTGTGTGTGTGTGTGTGTGTGTGTGTGTGTGTGTGTGTGTGTGTGTGTGTGTGTGTGTGTGTGTGTGTGTGTGTGTGTATGTGTGTGTTTTAGGGGGTGGGGGTAGGGATGAAAGTACATTTCGTCAGCAAGCTGTTCAAATGTACTAAAAAAGAACTGTTTCATTCTTTTAACACCTCAGAATTACCAAGTTTTATCTGCTGCTGTTATCAAGATATTGAAAGAATTGCAATCGAAAATGCTTGACGTGTTGTAAAACTTTAACCACCACCCCCCAAAAAAACAAAAACAAAAAACAACCTCAACAAAACAACAACAATTTAAAAAAACCCCAACGTTTTTGGCCGTGTTGAGTTACTGCGACCAAGAGGTCGGAAACCAAATGATCCATCTGCTGTATCAAAGCAAGATTATTCAGAGTCCTTATCAAGATATTATTCAAAGACTTGCATTCGAAAAAGCTTGATAGATCTAGACTAGTATGTTGTGAGACTCAAAAGTTTGACGTCAAATTTCTCAAAACTAGATACTGCGCGGAAAAAAACGTTGTAATTCTAAGGTAGTGAACTGTACCTTCATTATGTTTCTTTCCTTGCTTTTTTCAAATTTCTACCAAAATACAAAATCTGAACACATGCGACCAACACTAAAGATAATAAGAAACTACAATAGAAAAGAAATTTAAAATGTTGGGTGCAGTACAAAAGAACACTTGGCCAGCGATATGTATTCTCATACTAGTCAAAGGTTAGTCCATCTGTGGACGCAATACACATTTTGGTATGAAAGTTGACAGACATGGGCACAGATTGTATCCTCACGTACTATAGTGCGGTCCAAAGTTCGTGGCGCTGCATATCCTCAACTTTTACTTAACGCGTGAATCAATGTCACCCATACTTTGCACAGCAGTTTGTATCAATTTGTCTGAATTTAGTCACATTATTTTTCCATAACAATTGAGGCTTCACAAGAAAGTAGAAACCACTCACTGGGATTTTTAATACGTAGAGCTAGTTGTTAGGATTTTTCTAGAATACAGTTAACATGTGTTTATACAAAAACATTGATCTGTTATAACAAATTGATACGAGTTATTGTGAAAAAGCTGGAGACTTTATATTCGATAGTAGAGGAAAATTTTAATATTTGACAATAATTGCCCCACGCATTTTTGACCGCACTATAGCCAGTAGTTAGCTCATCTGTGGACGCAAGTCAAACATTTGGTATACAAATTAATAGAAGGGGACACAGAGTGCTTGTTATTATGTTATAACACAGCTTCTGTCCAGGTTGTAACCTCCCAGCTAAGCATCAATGATGGATTCGTGTAAATGAATACTGTAATAATATATCATGCACCAGAGAGACAAACTAATCAGCTTCTCAATATAATGCTACTCCTCCTCTCTCTCTCTCTCTCTTTTCCTCTTTCTCTCTCCCCCTCTCTCTCTTTGTCTATCACTTTCACCCCTCTGTCTCTTTCTACCC
>NW_004798193.1:183451-184874 GCF_000002075.1 Aplysia californica | reverse complement strand
AGAGAGAGAGAGAGAGAAAGATATTTTTCATGTCAGCAGCCGTCCTCTACACAAGCCACTCATCATCGTGGTTGAGTAATAGTGAAGGAATAGAGTCATAAACATGTTGTATCTATGGACGTCTATGAGGGGGACACGAGAAATTCCATTACGTGAACCCCACCATATACAACCGGCCCAGAAAACAGGACAAGGGCTCTTGCGGACAAGACCCTGACAATCATTCACATATAGATGTTTTGATTGTAAGTACAAAGACAATGCAAACGCAACTCTCCTCTCCTCCTAACTACGTCTAATAAAGGTAAAACTTGCCATGCATGTTTCTGTGGTGACGGCCGGTGGATTTTTCGTTTTAATTTTTCCAAAAGATAGATAAAGTACCACCACCAAACAGCACAAAATTTAACCGCTGGAAACAGGTGACCCCCACCTCCTGCAGTCTCGACTTCTATCCAGGTTAGAAATGTATTTTTTTTTTCACACCGAAAGTGGAGCAAATAAACAGGCTTTGATATGACACCAGTAACTCTACGTGCCACGAAATTGATGAGCGGTTGATTCCACCGCGCCATGACACATTTTCTTTCCCTTTTGTCCCCCAAAAAGGAATCCTTGATCTTGGGAGAAGAAAGAGACAGAAGATCGAGATAAAAGCGCTGCCCAGTTGTCGGAGCACTAGATAAGTCCTGTACGGTGTCATAACAGGGATTATGGCGTCGGTCCGCAGAAGATAATTGCCATCAGCAGACAAGGCTATAAATAATGCTCTGATGCTGACCAGGTGTGCTACATTTTGTTCAGTTTTGGTTCGTTTTTATTGTCTCTGTCACTGCATCTTTCTCTCTGTCTCCCCCCTCCCCCTACCCCCTACCCCCTCTCTCTCTCTTTCTCTCCCCCCCCTCTCTCTCTCTCTCTCTCTCTATCTCTCTCTCTCTCTCTCTCTGTCTCCTCTCTTTCCCTTTATCTTGTCCACATCTCTCCCTCCCTCCTCCCCCATCCCCTCTCTCGCTGTCTCATATGCGCAGCAACAACAAAGTTTGACAGCCAGCACACACACACACAAAAAAAACCCAAACCCGCATCTACTGTCCAAACCTTTGCCCTTGACATCAATCTTCCCTGCCAAATGAAACCAAAAGAATAACTCGATTGTTTCCCTTGGCTTGGGTGCAAGCTAACTTCTTATTTCATACAGGGGATTACTTACAGTGCTTGTAGGTACTAACTATCAAAGACTCAATGACTAGCGGGTGACATACAGAACTACAAGTGATTGTCCCCCCTCACTCCCCTCCCATTGCAGTGTGTAAGAGAAAGCCTCTTTGTGACGTCATAGGGGTCACCAGAGGACCACCGTATGGTTTGACAAGACAGGAATTCGGATAAAGATGGTTGCCATTTGATGGACGTCCCTTGCCAG
>NW_004798193.1:178298-181098 GCF_000002075.1 Aplysia californica | reverse complement strand
GGGGGCAAAGAGAGAGATAAGGACAGACAGACAATAGTTCTCACTCACCTACAGAATGACATCTACACGCGTGTATGAACTCTTTTTTATCTCTCTCTCTCTCTCTCTCTCTCTCTTTCTCTCTCTCTCTCTCTCTCTCTCTCTCTCTCTCTCTCTCGCTCTCTCTCTCTTCCTTTCTCAAGTTAGGACAGATAGATAGAAACCCAAATGAACAGTAAAGAAGTTGATCCTAACAGTGGCACCCTTCAGACACCCCCACAGGTCAAGTAAAGTGGTGGGTGTGGGTGGTTGGCGGGGGTTTTGTGTGATTTCCAACCTTTTCAATCAAACGTCTATAGTCATTCTCTTTCCTCCTTCCTTTCTTGGTATGTTACCCTCCAGTTACCTGAGGCACAAAATTATAAGACCTGATTTTTTTTTTTACAAGTGCCGTAAAACTCTTTCTAAAACTATTATAACAGAAACAAAAATTGCCCTAATCTCCATCTTTCAATTCTTGGTATAATACTCTCCAGTAATCAGAAGCACTTATAATATGACCTTTTTTTTCAAGTGTCGTAAAACTTTTACTAAAACTAAACTAAAGAGGTGGAATCTTATTATAAAAAATAACACTGTAAAGAGCTTATTATGTCACTCGGCAGAGGGTGTAAGGACGATGCTATGTTCTTGTTACATGATGCCTCCAGATAGCCTGTACTTATCCGTCACTTCCTGCCAGCCAGCAATGCACCAATTAAACTTATCCGCCACTCTCTGCCAGCCAGCAATGCACCAATTAACCTGCAGAAGGACACGTCATTATGCGCACATATACACACACCAAGAACGCTGTTCCCTTTGTGGGTCACTACACCGTCGGCCTGGTGCAAACCTTAGACATCCGGGGGAATAGAGTTCTAAGGCCATATTACATAGCTAATTAATAATGTAGGTGGTTTTATGCCCCCATCGACACAATTAAGATAATTCAGGAGGCAGTCTTCAGGCAATGCTTGTCAGGACCAACTCAGGCTGAGAGGGACACAACATCCCAGCAGAATCACCGAGATTCTAGATAAAAATTAAATGTATCCCCACCCGGGGATCGAACTCGGGTCTCTGCGTGCGAGAGCGAAATGTCTAACCGCTACACAACAGACTTTGGGGAACCAAATTAGACCAAGTCAAACCCTTTCAACTGAAAGATGGCTCATTTTTGCTATTTCAAGTTCTAAAGGTCCCCGCGCCGTTGGTGACACGGTACTACCTTAGAATTATACAGTTCTATTTGACATTTCTTGCCGTTTTGACTTAATAAGACTATCAGGTCGGAAATCAAATTATGCTCTATCTGCTCTATCAAACTCGTAAGATTATTTAGAGTCGTTGTCAAGATATTCCAAGAATAGGGTTCGAAAACCCTTGGCATAATTATATTGTGAAACTCAATATTTGTAACGTCACATTTCTCAAAACTAGGCACTAAGCAGATAGAACTCTGTAAATTATAGAGTAAGGATTTCACGAGGCAACTCTTAAAATCTACTCAGCCTAGGATTTTGAACTTCAACGTAAAATGTGGTCCCAACGACACGCACAGACGTGTACTACACGATCCTAGACTGTGCACCCTGACGTACTTCCGGTTCACTAGGGAGCGCACTGTAATTTGACTCAGTTTGGAGTAAAATGAAGGAAAAGGAGTAAAGGTGCCGCAAGCAATCCACTAAAGCAAACCTTGTATTTTAGTTTGACAATTCATTTTGGCACCCATGGTGCGCTCCAGTGCAGCAGAGTTTTCAAAGAGATCAAAGAGTGGCGGCCATGACAGTGTTTGGTCTAATGTATTATTATAGTTCAAGTCTGTGGATCCACTAGAGCTCCGGCGCCCTAAATGGGGTATACCCTGGGTTCCTTAGCAATTCCATTGATTTCTTTTAGGTATTTTTTTTCCTGCAGCACATATTATATAGTGTTTGATCTCATCTATTTATCTCATATCACTAAGCTTGTGTTTATTGATGCTACTGGTGCTACAGTCCTATTTCTGTAAATATACGTCATATCTAGGTGGGTGTGTCATATTTCGGTGTCCCGGCGTATAATTATGTGCTTCTTTTTTTTCATATGGACATTTCAGTGCAGAAAGTTTAGCAGGTGAAGGTCAGATAGAGAAGTAACCTACTCCCCCCTTTCTCTTTCTCTCTCTCTCTCTCAATCTCTCTCTATGTTTCTCTTTCTATGTTTCTCTCTCTCTCTCTCTCTCTCTCTCTCTCTCTCTCTCTCTCTCTCTCTTTGTGTCTCTCTCTCTCTTTCTCATTTATAATGTGACTTCTTACTGTATAATAAACGTCTCCTACAGTTATGGTTTACGTCAAACCACAGAGGCAAAGGGTTGTGATATTCTCTACACCGTCACGCGGATTATGGCTCTTGATTCTCTCTTGTCTTCTGTTCTGACATCAAGTAACTGTCTTGCAGACAAATATGACATGACGCTTCACAGCACCTAATACTGCTACTGCTACCACTACAAAAGGGGTTGCGTCTTTACTTTGGTTGTTTTACATGTGTGGGTGGTTGGCAGGTGTTCTGGTGAGGTTTGTTTCTTATTTCCTATCAAACAAAATTATATATTATCATCCTTTTCTCTGTCTCGTTCTCTGCTGCCTCTCTCTCTCTTTCTCTCTCTGTCTCTCTCTGTCTCTGTCTCTTTTTCTCTCTCTCTGCCATCTCTCTCTCTCTCTCCTAAAAGATTGTGCTTCTAGGCTTAGAACAGTCAAACAACTTGCAGAAGACAGATATATATATATATATA
>NW_004798193.1:175476-177732 GCF_000002075.1 Aplysia californica | reverse complement strand
GGGGGGTTAAAATCGTCTATTTAATGATCGCCCAGGACAGTCCATGGAGAGTTTTGTAGAGGTCGCCACCAGCCAAAGAAAAACCGTGCCACGATACCTGATATCTCAAATGGAAGATATTTAGGGAAAAAACGTTGCTTCTGCTTCTGTACATTATAAAATACGTGCTCTCATAAAATAGTACCTGATATACAATACCATAGATTCCGAAAAATTGATTTTTCTTAGGAGGTCTGTTTTAACCTTCAATTAAATCAACCATTCTGTAATCTACAAATTATCATAACATAGCACCACAAAGTCGATAGGACGGATCGAGGCTGCAGCGTGGTATCAATCCTAATCCTTACCAAAGATCCTATACTACAAGATGGTCCACTCGTCTTTTTGAATCTATTTAAAAAGTGTCCTCAAAATCACAGTGGCTCCCTCTGCGACTAAGCGCGTTCATTTTTTTTTTCTTTTTTCTTTCTTGTTAAGTGTTTTACGGTGCTCGCAACTGCATAAGGCCATATGAGCGAGCGGGACACATTAAACATTTTCAGTTGGTAGGAAACTTTGAATTTTGCCCGGGTGGTGGCCGAAGCCTACTCTTATCGATTTTAAACCACAAAGGGATCTTTAACGTACGCAACTTGCACACGAGACCTCCGATATTTTTCACTCTTGTCCGAGAAGGCTAGGTGCAGATCTTTTCTACCAAAAGATCATGGGTGTGGCTGAAAGACAACAGCAAGAAGGAGCCAAGGAGAAGCAGTAGAAACGCTGCAGAAAGAATCAGGAACCCAGAGGAGGGGGCAAAGGGGGTGAACAGGTGGGGATAGAAAGTGGAAACGAAAGCAGACGATAGAACATTGCTAGAGAGCGGAAAGGTGGTGAAAGGAGACACTTTTAGAGAAGAAATTTTCCGTCGTTACCCGGATTCGAACCCGGGACCTTCGAATAAGAGGCGAACACCTTAACCTCTAGGCCACGAGAGCCCCCCTCTCCCCCCCCACCCCCCAAGCGCGTACTTTGCAAACAGAGTTACCCAACTTGTGTGAATAAACAAAAGTGAAGCTGTGACAAGTTTTTGAATAAATTAGAATTCAAATTTCGGAAAGACGCCTTTTCTAAAATGTATGGTTACACTGACCAAAAGGCTCTTTTCAGGTGGAAGGGGAGACTGTTTTCGTCATTTCATTTGGCTTTAGAATGAGGGGCCAAAGGTCATTAAAATCTTTATTTGTTTTTGTTTTAGTAGAGGTTTTACGGCGCTCGCAACTGCATAAGGTCATATGAGCGACAGATGTTTAGAGGTGTTACAAGAGAGTAACAAACATAAAAAGGAGGGGAGATAAGGACGATTAAAGTTTGATAGGAAAGAAAAAGCAGTTCACACCAGAGCACCCGCCAACCACCTACATATAATTTTTTTTTAACCCCAAAACTCCGCACTTTTGAGCGAATCCGAGTAGCTAGTTTTAGACCAATGAACAGCAGTCGATCTGCGCGCGCCCGGGGATGCTATTTCTGTTCTTCTTCTATAGAACAAAAAGAGAGTTACAAAACAGTGACTGCAGCGCCATCTCCTCACATCTGAAGAAAAGTGCGTTCAGCCACGGGCACTAATTTATGGGCTGAGTGAACCATCATGTCGTGTACAATCTTTGATATAACGAATCATATTAATCTCGAATACGATGCTTCCCTCTTACAAAGACATTACGACATAAAGAGGAAATTGGTGGTCTCGTTCCAAAGCATAAAGTACTGTGTTTTTTTATGGTACGACAGACTTTCTGGCGTGTACGACGAGGCCACGAATTTGACCAAAGCACAGCAGACTAAACCCCATAACATAATTTGCAACAAAACACTGTCTTTCTCGAGTTAATTCCTCGGTCATTTTTCTCTGTTGGAGGTCGCTTCAACTCCTCAGAACGCGGATATCCCTGGTAATGCCGCAATAATCTCCTCACAGGAAAATCTGCTGCCTCTGACCTTTGTAGAGACACGATTAACGACTGCTTTTTTGCGTGACGACCAATAAATCCTTGACAACGACGCAAAACGAGCCTGAGCTAGATAGACGTCAGCATGGGGGAGAAGAAAACCCTTTGTTTCTTGGGTTTTGTAAGAACACTGGTCCACATTCTTCTCGCTGTAGTTGTAGTTGCAGTTTCTCTTTGACTCCATAGACGCGACTCCTTTTGTTGACGATTGAAAAAAGTGCTACAAAACACGTTTTTTCGTGGGAAGACTCATCTTTCAACC
>NW_004798193.1:171670-174098 GCF_000002075.1 Aplysia californica | reverse complement strand
GCTCTCTCTCTCTCTCTCTCTCTCTCTCTCTCTCTCTCTCCAAATGCATGATATATTGTATTAATACCCATAATATTATTCGTATATTCGATCGGTGACACAATTGTGGCCAAACTTTCGTAGCACAACTTATCCTCAAATATCTCTTAAACGGGTAAATCACCATCACTCATACTTTGCACAACAGTTTGTATTTTAATCGTATTTTTCCACAACAATTGAGTCCAGATTAAAAAAACTTTTCTTCATAAATTTACATAGAATACTACAAATCTCGGCCACGCGGAAAATGGGATTGTTCATCGCACTTCTCGCTTCTTGCACACATTTTGTATACGCATATGGCCAACGTTACAGCTCTCCAATGACACCTTTTAGTTGCAAAACTTGTTACAAGAAATATATTTTATAGTGAATAAATTTTTTTGCACTAAAGTTACGTAAACATTTTAAAAGCGGAAGAAACCATCGACTTGGAATTTTTATGAGTATTTATTCAGGTTTTTTTCTCTAGAAAACAGTGTTCAGGTGTTTGGAAAAAATAATCATCAGTTAAGACAAATTGATATAACTCATTGTGCAAATGTTGGAAAACCTATGTCCAAGAGTTAAGGAGATATTTGACAATAAGTCACGCCACGAATTTTTGACTACACTATAATGTACCCCCTCGTCCACACGAAGCTAACAACCACAAACATGTAAGGATTAACATCAGACATCTAGCTCCTTTTTTGAAGTTGAAATATTGAACAGCGCAAAAGAAAGGGCGAATAATTGAATTAATGGTTATCTTTTAAAATCTGAAAAAAGAACAAATTTAAATATTAATCGAAATCTTCTTTGGTCTGCTGTATCCTAGACATCTCGGAGAAGTCTGCTGGAAAAAGTTGTTGCATGAATATAGAAGTAAGTGAAACTAAAACTGAAAAATGTTAAATCTTTTTAAAATGTATAATATAATGTTACGGGTAATAGACACTTGCTGTCTTGGATAGTAATGATAATATACTTTTGTGGGTTACAGAATAATGAAGTGTAATAATAATAATAATGATAATGACAATAATAATATTAATGATAATAATAACAATAATATGATACACAAGTGCTGTGAAGGATACATTTTTAGAAGTTTAGAAAAGAAGACATTCTATATGAAAGTATTTTGAAGAAAGGGAAACTGAGGGAGGGGAAAGGGGGGCAAACAAACGGAAATATCAAAAATCAATATGTGGGTGGGTGGAGGTGGGGGGAGCAGCAGGGGCAGTAAGAATTGAAACGGCGCCATTTTCTGAAACTGGTTATGATTGCCTTAAAAACACTGCTTGATATGTGGTGATAGCACTACGAAATAGCACTAAGCCTTAGCATAATAATATTATACCATACTGTTGGTTAAAGCAACTCTAGCTTAATGAGGACAAGAACGATCTATTACGCCAAAGCAAGCTGATATGATAATTTACTCACAAAATGTCCCCTGGAGAAAGTCACTTCACGTGTAAGGATTGCTTCCAAAGAGGTTATATTTTATAATACTAGAGCTCGCAGCACTGACGTCAACGTGTCAGACAGAGCGGCCTTTTTACCCTCATCGGTATGGCCGGCGTGCCCCCATTTACATGAACAATCTGAGCCCCCATGCCCCAATATTTCAATGCAAGCTTATAGACTTTTCTCCTAATACCATCGAGACGCTACCCCGTGAGTCTCAAAAAGTATTCACCCGTTTGTTGAACTGCGCATGTCTTGCCCTTGTGGTTCAGAGTCCCAGGGTGGGCACACGCAGCCAAGGTTTGTTTTCGTGCGGGACATCACTACCATAAACTCTAGTACTAAATATAACCTCCTTGGATTGCATCAGGACTTTTTGGAAAGCCGGAAGCAGGCAGGTTGTAAAATAAGAATGCCAACCGGCAAGCACATAAGGGACAGGCAGGAAGTAAGGCAGGATAAATGAAAAGATAAATAGACAAGTAGCTGAGAGAGATAAAAAGACACACCGGATGACCTGGTGAAAAACGAAAAAAACCCAACCCAAAACAACAACAACAACAACAACAACAACAAACAAACAAACAAACAAAACCCCAACATAATATGAAGAAGAGTCCAAAGGGAAAACGACCAGTGTCAGAAAATAGAATTCGGGAGGGAAAAAAAAACAATGTTGAAATATTATTGTAGATGCGTAATTTTATTTCTTTTTATCATTTTCTGGCATTGAGGGTATTATCGAAAAGGATTTATAGATCAACAGTCCAAAAGAGATAAAGTTAGAAGTCTTCAAGCTTTTATCAAATTAGTTATCTCACGATTTCCTCACTATGACATTGTCTGTTTTTCCCATGGACTCCTTCTATGCAAATACAAAAATGTTTTTTGTCTGAAAGTTTGGAAGACAACGATTTGCAAATCACCCCCC
>NW_004798193.1:166166-171502 GCF_000002075.1 Aplysia californica | reverse complement strand
GGGGCAGATATCAGAGAGGATGCTAAAAACATTATAAGAAATTGATAATGCGACAAATTTTCAAAACAAAAAACAACAACCATTCTGGAGAAAAAAAAAGATAAGCAATTTGCGTTGCACTAACGCTTTGCTCATTATCAGACACGCTGACTTAAATTCTTTCTCTTCTCTGTGAAGTCACAGGGTTGTGCAGGTGTATACAATAATATTATATTATAAAAATAAGACTTGCATACTGGCACTATCATTCAAACAACGATAAGAAGCAATTTGAAGACAAACTGTGATCGACAAAACTTATAGAAAACAGGCACGAATGGAGAAACTAAACTACACACAGAAAACGTCTAATCTTATATGGGATATTACAGAAGAACGCTCTATCTAACAGTGGGGATTTTGTAAAGAACAAAGAATTCAGAAACACACACACATTAGAGGTAAAAAAAAGTATAACTCGAGAGCTCAGTACTGGAAAAGAAGGCTTTGGAAAAAAAAAAGTACGTGAAAAAGACGTTCATCCTTTGAAACTGTCTCAAGAAAATGATTGTTGGTGAAATATTCAAAGAAAGCAAAAGAACAAAGTATAAAGATAATCAATAAAAAGTTCAGTGAGGCAGTGGGAGAGAGAGAGAGAGAGAGAGAGAGAGAGAGAGAGAGAGAGAGAGAGAGAGAGAGAGAGAGAGAGAGAGAGAGCGAATTTATTTTCTTAAGAGCAGATACAAAGTATAATCGTTTTCACGTCAAGGGTTAAAAAAAAAGCAACTAAAGAACTTCCAAAGTCTTTCAAAATTTTAACAAATAACTAATGAGGTAAAATCTGAAGAAAGTAGACAACACATAGCCTACTAACGGGAAAACCCCACACAAAATACTCTTCACATTTTGCTACCTTAGAATTGCAAAGTTCCATCAGACATTTTTGGCTGTTTTCAGTTGCTATTATCTTTAGGTCAGAAACCAATAGATTATGTTCTATCTACTCTACCAAAATCGAAATATTTTAATTAGTCGTTATTAAGAAATTCAAAGAATTGCATTTGAAAAATTTTGACATGTGAAACTCAAAATTTTTTGAACGTCGAATTTCTCAAAACAAGGTACTAAGCAGACAGAACTTTGGAAATCTAAGATGTCGACTTTTCTTCAAGCGATAATAATTCAGCAGGTTGTAAAGCACTTTTTAGCCTGATTTTATTTATTTATTTATTGGTGCTTATTTCTCTAAATATGATTATAAAAACCAAAACAAACAACAACAACAAACAAAGCAAACAAAAAAAAAAAGAAAAAAAAAAAAAAACCCAATGAAAAAACAAACCTAAATTAAACTGGGAACAAAATCACTTTACCTGGAGTAGTGGTCGCCGGGGGAGGTTGGGCGAAATTCGCCTGGGGATACCTGGAGCCCGCTGCACCTCTGGAGCCAGCTGTCTGCGAGTAGGTCTTGCTCCCACCGTAGCCGTTGGTCTGTGGGTAGTTGTAGTTCTGCTGGTACCTGCTGTTGGTCTGCTGACCACTGGAGTACCTACTGTTGCTGCTGCTGCTGGGGTACTGGTAGCTGGTAGACGGCTGGTAGCCGCCGCTGTTCTGGTAGTAGTTGGTAGACCTCTGAGGATAGGTGGACGACGCAGCTTTCTGCTGAGTGGACGGGTACTGCTGCTGTCGTTGCTGTTGTTGGTAGTACTGTTGGTACTGCTGCGGGCTGTAGCTCTTCTGCTGTTGCTGTTGTGGGTAGGCTTTCTGCTGTTGCTGCGTGGCATAGCGGCTGTATTGCTGTTGTTGTCCGCTGGCTGCTGCGGCAGTCGGAGCCTGTCTGCTGTACGACGAGGCCGCGGCAGGAGTAGCAGCCGCTGTGTTATACTTCGGGTACGCTGCTTGCTGTTGGGACCCGGACGGCCGCTGTTGCGGGTAGCGGCTATACTGCGTTTGAGTCTGAGTCTGAGCGGCTGGGGTTCGCTGCCTGGAGGCGGCTGCGGCTCTCTGCGCGTTGTAGGCGGCCAGCCTCTTCTGATAGGCGGCGTAGCGCTGTTGCTGCTGGTAGTAACGCTGGTAGGTCTGGGAGGAGTAAGTGCTGGGACTGCCCTGGCTGCCATAGTACTGAGACCTCGCCACGCTCAACACAGACACTGGGGGAGAGGAGAATGGGGATGAATGATAAAAATAATAATGATAATAATAATAATAATAATAATAATAATAATAATAATAATAATAATAATAATAATAATAATAATAATAATAATCATAATAATGGTGACAGACAGACAGACAGACAGACAGACAGACAGACAGACAGACAGACAGACAGACAGACAGACAGACAGACAGACAGACAGACAGACAGACAGTCTTCTCGGATAAGAGCAAAACCTAGAAACGATAAGGGTAGTCTCCGGCTGCTCTTACATGAAATGAATTCTTTTGTTTGTGAGTTTGAGTAAAGAGAAGCACATCGACACAATTATGGTCAATTAGCGCTGGGAAAACTTAAGACAGACAGACAAACAGAAACAACAAAGGGAAAGTAAAGAAGTAGGACCTACTACTGTAGCCCTGCAACCACTCACTATAATTTTTTAAGGAAGCAATGTCAATACAAGATGTAAAAATGTCCCAGTTTTGAAAACCTGTTTTATTGTTAGATGATGTATGTGTGTGCCTGGAGAAAGGTACCAGGTGTTGGAAATTTTGATATAAAGAGGCGTATTCTTGTAGCCAATAATTTGTGAAGTGTGCTGACAAAATGAGTTGTTTCTCGGATTTGAGTCCCGTGGAAATACATACATCACGCTTATAGGTTAAGTTTTTACAATTTATAAGTTTGAAATAACAAAAGGCATGCTATGCTTGAAGAATATTGCATCAATATAAAATCTATTATTTTGACCCTGGGGTTGATTTTTAGCTAATATCTCCATTTGTGGATTGGGAGAAATAACTCATTTTGTCAGCATGCCTCACATTTAATGCTGAACACGCTGGTTAAAAACTTTGTCAAATATCTTGAGAATCTTTAAAGATATGCCACATTTTGTAACACAGGGTGTAAAAAGACAGTTTGGAAAAAAATCTAGCACATTTTTAACCTTAGGTACAACATGTTGCAAAAGTAACTTATTAACAATATTCAGTAAACCATTAAAAAGTGCGCGGCTCTGATAGTGCACGGCTTTCATATTAATTGTGAGGTATCGTGGTGAAATCTGGCAATCGTCAAAATATTGACATTCAAGAAACAGGAATTATTCTGCAGGTTTGGTAATTTTAAACTTTTTTTTCGGAAAGGGATTGGGGGGGGGGGGGGGGGTGTCAACACCTTTTATGTTCATTTAAGAATACATTTTGGGAGGATTTTACAGAAAAATGTTGAATTTTCAACTTCCAGGTATTCTCAGGCTATGGAATTCACCAAACTTTGGCCGTCATTAATTCCTCTCTGATTTGACCTCTGAAACGAGGCGACGCCCACTTTCTTCGATCGAAAATATCCTGACTTCTATTTACGAAAGATGTTCTTTTTTAATGAAAGGAAGACAAATCAACAAGCTTTAAGATGATCTCAATAACTTCACACGCCCCAAAACTGACCAGCGCCTGATCCCACTGCGCAGTGAGACACTAATGTTTTATTCTAGAAAATGCACGGCCCTGATGCTCTCCCACTTAACTGGCGCGCGGCATACGAAAAATTAAATATAGTGTGTCTGACTGTCATCCAAACAAGTAGTCCTGCATGTCAGCTAGTCCTCCCCTGTGTGTGTATCTTTGTCTGCTTGTCTGTTTACCCGTCAATCTGTATGTCTTTCTGTCGCGGGTACAAACCCTAGCCTGCACGAGAGAAGGAGTGTTGCCCTCTACAAATGGCTGGATCGCGACTGCTAGATCCTTCTTCTATCGTGTACCCTTCTTCTTCTTTTGCTTCCGCTTATCTGTTTTGTTTTTATAGCATGTCTACATGTCGCTATCTTAGAATTACAAAGGTCTATCTGACATTTTTGGCCTTTTTGAGTTAAGACCATAGAGTCAGAAACTAAATTATATCCTTTCTGCTCTTTCACAATGTAAGATTATTTGGAGTCATTATCCAGGTATTCAAACAACTGCTTTTAAAAGAAAGCTTGAAATGTTTTGAAACTCAACATTTCTTAGGTCAAATTTCTCCAAACTTGGTACTGAACAGATTGAGCTTTTTTCAGCGGTAGCACAATCCTACAATGTAGATCTAGAGAGAAATAAAGTCCTCTAAATAATAACCAAGGTCTAGAAAAATAGCCGCAGCCCCCTCCCCTCCCCCCGAACAACAGTCATTCACCAGCGTGACAATACGCTACTTGTGTACAGACTTCTAGAATTCACCTGTGCGAACTTAATACAGTCATCTAGAAATGGCGTCGAGGACAGTTTAGAATAAGAACGTATACTGCCGTCGTTTTGAAAAAATACAGTAAATTATGCAGAACTTACATTTTTACAGGAGAGCCAAAAAAGTCGTTACCCAAAAAAAAAACCAACAAAAAAAAACAACAAAAAAACCAACAAAAAAACCCATTAACTTCCTTGAAGATAATAAGGAAAACATCAACACAAAATTGTATTCTTAAAATTATTGACTTGCGGTGTATCTCTTAAACCGGAATCAGGCATGGGCAAGCGTGTCGAAGTCGCGGACCGGATTAATTAAGTGATTCCGAATACAGGAGAAAGTTGTTTAGTTTTAATAAGGTTTTACGGTGCTCGCAACTGAAAAAAGGTCAAATGAGCACCAAGGGGTGGATGTCAACAGAAGTCCAAACGGAGAATCAGGCTTACTCTGTTCAAAAGCACAAAGTCTGCTTCGACTATCAAGGAATCCCAGAAATAGCAGTTCACAAGAGAGTGACAAAATACAAAAGAAAAAGAGAAAACATGACGATAGTAAGGATAAGGAAAGAAAAAGCAGTAGTTCCCCGTACGTTATTCCGGCACAGTATGAGCATGACATTGATAAATCAGCCCATTTACAATTCTGCTGTGCATAAGACCATGTTTGTATCCCCACCTTTGGGAATGACCTAAAGACAACTTAGCACTGCCCTGGTTGGGGGGTGGGTGGGTGAGGGAGGGGGGATCGGGGGATAATGGTTACGGTGTTACCCTCTCGGTAACCGTTGGGAACTGTGAAGACGAAGAGGTGGTGAGTACTGACTGAGCAGATGAGTAGATAGAACGACGACGAGTGAGTGAGTGTGTGTGTGTGTGTGTGTGTGTGTGTGTGTGAGTGTGTTTTCTGGAGAACAATTTTTTTTCTTTCTTGTTTTGGGGGAGGGCTGGCGGTTGTGGTAATAATGATGATA
>NW_004798193.1:155721-160721 GCF_000002075.1 Aplysia californica | reverse complement strand
GGATGCTTGAGGTGAGGCATCGTGGTGAAATCAGGCGTTCGTCAAAATAACGAAATTGAAGAAACTGGTATTTTGCTGCATGCTTTGCAATTATTATTGAATTTTTTTTTTTAGCTCAACACCTTTTATGTCCATGTAAACCCACATTTCAGAGAGGATTTTGCCGAGAAACGTTGATTAAAGGCCCAACAATAAAACAAATTTGCAATTTCAAAGGACCCATAAGCCTTGGAATTCACCAGACACTGAGTGCCATTTTCTCGCAAATTTTAACGCTGAAACCACAGCCTTTAACCGCAAATATTTTGCCTTCTTTTCGAGATAATAAATGTGTATTGATTTCACCAAATGTAAGACAAAATAAGTAAACTTTAAGATTATAACAATAACTTGGTATGCTGAAAAATCAACGCACGCCTGATTCCGCTACGTCGTAACACAAATCCTTGAGGTGAGGCAGAGACTACGCTTGCCACCAACAGAGGTTCTTGCTAGGTGAAGTAATAGCACACGTAACAGGGAACCGTGTTAACAGGACACACGAAGTAAAAAGTGACTTGTTCCTTATAACCTTATAACTTATGACAGTGTAGTACCTAGTGAATGTTCCCACTCTCGTGCGTAGTACTACCATGCCAGAAGCTAACTGATCTTTCGACCGCGGGAGGGGAGAGGTGGAGGGGGGGGGTTAAATAAGCATGTCATTGATGGCAGTCAGACAGTTACAGAAAGACACAACACAATCAAACACACAGAGCGCCACATCGTAGTGGTGCCCAGATCTACTCTGAAGACAGCTTAACATTAGTACCTGTCCGGAGCTGACCCCTGTGACGTGGTGACCTGTCTGACGTCATTAAAGGAACTAATAAATGACTATGGAAATAAAGACAAAACCAATGATGAACATGCATTCTCGTCTAGAGGTTACGGTGTTCGCCTCTCGTTCAATAGGTCCCGGGTTCGAAACCCGACAGGGAAGGAACATTTTCTTCTCTAAAATGTTCTTGTTTCACCTCCTTTCTTGCTCTGTAAACATGTTTTGTTATCTCCTTTCGTCTCCACTTTCTGCACCCTCCCTCTCCCCCCTCTCTTTCTGCAGCATTTTTCTTTCAGCAACACCTCCTGTCTTATGGTTAGTAAGATATAACATCTAACCTTCTCGGATAAGGGCGAAAGGTCTTGGAAGTCCCGTGTGCAAGGTGCGCGCGTTAAAGATCCATTGGTTGTCCAAAATCAATAAGAGTAGGCTTCGGCCACCACCCTGGCAGAATTCAAAACCAATTCCTACCAAACTGAAATTAATGTTTAATGTGTCCATTAAGACAGAGAGAGACAACAGATGTGTCTATTGCCATGAGTGTGTCCCTCTCAACAATATGTCGACCCCGAAGACGTTTTCAAGTTACTGGAAGTACTCGTGATGCTCACAGAACTGGTCGACCACGAGTGACGTCAATACGGCAAGACCGTGTCCTTCTGCGGAATCAACTGCAAGACAGCTTCATGTGTGCTACCAAATCGGCTGGAAATCTCGTTGGAGACCATGGGAGAGCCATTTCCGGTCAGACTGTGCGCCGCCGGCTTCGAGAAGGACAACTGCGATGTCGTCGACCTTTGAGACGTGCAGTCCTCTCTGCGAGACATCGGCAACAACGTTTGGCAAGGGCTCAGCAACCTGTGAACTTGACCTGGCAACTGTGGAGAAATGTCTTATTCACTGACGAAAGCTGTTTTTGCATCAGTCGAGGAGACGGAAGAATCCGGATAAGGAGAGGACCCGGCCAACATTTTGCTGACTACAACGTCCTGCAGGCCGATGTATGGGATGGTCCCAGCATAATGATCTGGAGTGCAATCTGCCTAGACCAACACTTGGGATTCATTGTATTCCAAAACATTGGATCTGGTCAAGGTAACGATGTTTTTGCACAACGCTACGTCCAACGGGTACTGGCATCTGTGATCATACCTCATTCCCAGCAACAACTGAACCTTATCCTGCAGCAGGACAATGCTCAATCCTATAGTACAAGAGCTACAGCATCCTTCTTACAGCAGAACAATGTCAGGGTGCTTCCATGGCCCCCAATGAGCCCAGACTTCAACTCGATCGAACACTACTGGGACGAAATCCAAAGAGAACTGAATCATTTTCAGCCAAGACCAACAAAGGCACCTCAGCTACCACGAGCCATCACACAAATTGGTGCAAATGTGAACAAGACCATCATTCACAGACTTGTGAGGTCTGTGCCAGACAGATGCCAAGCTGTTGTGAACGCAAATAGTGGGCACACACGCTATTGATTCAAAGTTGGCATCACCGACTTACGGACATATCCGTTAACTCCAGTACATCATTTTACACCACAAATTCAACTTGTTTTCTCTCCAACGGGACTGTTAATCGTTACTAAGGAATCCTCTTCAATAAATGTGACCAAAAATCAATAAAAATCACAAATTACTTATCAATGTCTGTATCTTCTTTTACTTTGTATATCACTTGCGTTTCTTTTGTTGTTGAGTATATTATGACCTTGTGCAGTTGCGAGAGCCACAAAACACTCACCAAAACAAAAACAAACATAACACGCTGAGAACGCGCATTCCGGTCCTACGACACACTGGAAGACGTCCTTTAAGAGTTAATGTGTTCCCCCCCCCACTGTTACACAACATGACCCTTTAAGAGGCACTTTGCCTCAGTTCTACCTACTATGGTTCACCCCTGGCCGATGTTCGTATGAGATAAGAGAAGCACCTCGACACAAACGGGTCGTAATTTAGTTCTGGGAAAAAAAGACAGGTAGATAAAAACAACAGAAGGAACATAAAGAAGCAAGACCCTACCAGTTGCGCCCTCAAAACACCCACACCACACCCCATGGCCGAGGAAGATACATTGCGATGACATAAAGCAAAAAAAAGAATCTTCCAAATGTAGAGCTACATTGACTTGTTTCATGAGCCGTCCCTCCTCTTTATTGTACGAACTTTTCTCCATCATAATGTAGCACATTAAAACAGCGTGGGAGGAGAAGGTGATCCTCTGTTTACCCACTCTTGCACTTAAAAGTCTCGTGGCAAAAACAGAGGGGAAAGGGGGGAGGGGTGGGTGTGTGGGTGTGGGGGGGGGGGTAGAGGAGAGGGGGGAGTCTTCTTTTTTCACACTCGTGCACTTTAAAGTCTCGTGGAAACGATGGGGGATCGAGGGGCAAAAGAGGGGGGGGGGGAGGATGCGGAGGCGGGTGATCAATAATATACCTCACAATATTATGGTCAGATTGTACCAACATCCCCATCATGACAACTGGAGACTGGCGGAAACAATGGGGAGGGTTCGGCATCGTTCAGTCATTAGAGTCTATAAATAGAACATTGTGACAGGGAAACCTTCGACATTTCCGGAAAGACGTCACCAAAACCCTAGTGATGGCGTCATGTTCAGCGCAACACACACACACACACACACACACACACACACACACACACACACACACACACACACACACACGTCAAAGTGTTCGTTTACAGGTGCGGCCTGTTTGAAATTGATCAATCGAGGGGTTGTTTTTTGTTGTTGCTGCAGTTAGTTTGTATTGTTGCTTGTATTTCTTTCTTTGTTTCCTATCTATTGGTATTGGGTTGGGTTGTTTTTTTAAAGTGTGTTCAGCTAGCTAATCAAAACCATGATGTTCTACCAGCTCTATCAAAATCGTAAGATTATATGGAGTCGTTATCGAGAAATTCAATGAATTATATTGCATTCGAAAAAAAAACTACTGAACATATTGTAAAACTCGAAATCTTTGACGTCGAATTATTATTTATCAAAGCTACATGCTGAGCTGATAGTACTTTGTTATTCTGAGGTGCTATGTCAAGCTTTTCCGAACGCAAAACTTTGAATATCTTGATAAGGACCCGAAAAATCTTACAACGTTGATAGAGCAGATAAAACATAACTTGGTTTCTGATCTCACGGTCCTAAAGACTCAAAACGGCTAAAAACGTCAGATAGAAATTTGTAATTCTAAGGTAGCAATTTGTCTCCTCAGAGCCAAAGATAAATTCTAATACCTTTAAAATATTTAAGCACTGATATGTCTTCGTATAGACAACGTATTAAACGCATGGGCTGACCAGGATATGGCAGGATGTGCAACTGTAGCAAGCGGCGTGAAGGATGGAGGGTCATATCACGTCAACCTCTGACTCAGAAATGACACCTCCAGGTATTCAGGTATTTCTGTGTACATGTCCATAACCAAAAAGCATACCTGGTAGCCAGAAATACGTTCTTTTAAATGAGTACATAACACTAGGTGGAACAAAAAGTTATTATTATTATTATCATTATCATTATTACCCAAGCAGACCTTATAACACTCAGAAACATTCTGGGCTTCTCGGGAAGTATACGATGCAAGCAGCCGATTAACTGCTCAAACACTAACAAACTGACAAGATCTGTCCCTTTTGGGGATTCAATATCACCTGGGGGAAGTGGGGAAATTCGTGTAAAGTGCCTTTCCCAAGGACAAAACGTCAGACCCTGAAGGGATTGGATCCCACGACCTTACACGATTGCGAGTCCGAGAACCTAACCAATAGGCCACCAACAAGAGAAAGACCAAAATCATGAACTTGAGAAGAAGATTTGAAATGCAACCTGAACTTTCCAAGACAGCCACTCATTGTTCAGGAGAAATGTTGTTGTCCTAGACAGGTGGACGTTTTGGGCAGTATCATGACTATGACAATGGCTATGACAATCTTTATGTAGCTCACAGGGAGAAGTGTGTCTTGGTCGTTTACAATGGCAGCTTGAACGTTACAAGAAAGGTTAGGTGCAGTTACGCATCATACACACAACTAGATCGAGAGAGGCATATTGATTTAGTAAGTACATGTTTGACGAGCTGAAACAACCCGCTCTGCAAAACATACTCTCTCTCTCTCTCTCTCTCTCTCTCTCTCTCTCTCTCTCTCTC
>NW_004798193.1:150955-151959 GCF_000002075.1 Aplysia californica | reverse complement strand
GCGAGAGGGGGGGAGGGGCGTAGAGAGGTATGCCAGCTTAGATTATAGTAGTTGTAGTAAGAGTTTTAGAGCACTTGCAAATTCTTGAAATACGTCATAATAATATGTTTGCATTTTATTTGGAAAGGGAGGAATGTTTTAAAAAAAAGGGAGTTGAGGTATGTAAGTTTTAATTTTAATAGATTTAGTTAGAGTTTTGTGGCACCTGCAAGTTTTTGAAGGATACCATTATCATGTTTACATGCTATTGGGAAAGGGAAAGGTGGTGGCTGACGTCGGTAGCCTCGTGGTCTTAATAGAATCTATCTCCAAAAATGTGAGATAGAACTTTGCCACCCTAAGGAAGCGAAGTCCCAGCAGCAAAACGGAGATACTCAACAAACATCCTCCCCTCTTGGGAATCAAAGTCAGGTTCCAGGGTGCGACAACGACGCACCTAACCTCTACACCACACAGTAGGGCTGGGCAATGAGTCGCTTTAGCAAAATCCGGATAATATGTTCGTATACCTCCTCGGCAATTAAATGTGTTAGGAAATATTTGCGCAAATGGGTTAGAACCACTGTGAGAAACGGGTTAAAACCACTTCAACAAATTGGTGCACCCACTTTGCCAAATGGATAAGGAATGAGAGTATAAGAGTCTGAATTCGGAAAACGTTTCATTGAGAATTATCCGGTTATCCGGATATGCTATCCTGATTTTGCCCACCACTACCACACAGACGCCGGCCATGACGCAATAATGAGAAGAAAGAAGTTAAACATAGCCAACATCGTGAGAGCACCCACATACCACCCATCCACTTCGTAACAATAATGGAGGTTACTAGGTTCCCCCGCGGGGTCACAGTAAGACAACGACGTAATGAGCGAGCCTCGGGAACATCCCTGAACCATTTCCTGTAGACGTGAGGTCTAGAGGTCCCCCCCCCTCCCCTCCTCAAACATCTGCGCAGTCATCTAACCACACTTTGTGACAGAGAGAGAGAGAGAGAGAGAGAG
>NW_004798193.1:147233-148980 GCF_000002075.1 Aplysia californica | reverse complement strand
CATACACACACACACACACACACACACACACACACAAACATGAACGCATGCACGCACACGCACACACACACACACACACACACAAACAAACAAACGCACACACAAATACTAAATTTTTTTAAAGCGCTGGTTTTGTAAGTACGTAACAGTACGTCGTTTTTGCCTACCACGCTTGCCTACAACGAGTAAGAAAAACAAGAATAATAATCTGGACAACTTTGTATTAGACCGTCAGCGAGTTTCCCCGATGCTGCTTTAGTTGTGTCCCAAGAAGTGTCGTATGCCCACTTCCGTTTATCTCAAGGCTTAGACAACGCAACAGCGGGCTCTCGTGGTCTAGAGGTTACGGTGTTCGCTTCTTATTCAACAGGTCCCGGCTTCGAAACGTGACAGCGACCATAAATTTTCTCGAAAAGGTGTTTTTTCACCTCCTTTTCTACTCTCTAACCAAGTTCTGTCTTCTGCCTTCGTCTCCACTTTCTGCCTTTTCCTCTGGACTACTGACTCTTTCTGCAGCCTTTCTACTGTTTCTCCTTGACTCCTTCTTATTGTTTTCTTTTAGCCACACCCCAGATCCTATGAAAGGTAAGATCCAACACCTAGCCTTTTCGGACAAGGACGAACAATCTCTGAGGTCCCGTGTAAAAGTTGTGCACGTTAAAGATCCCCAGGCCTAGATGACCTTACAGAATATGCAGTTGCGAGCGCCGTAAAAAAAACTTACCAAAACAAAGCAAAACAGACAAAAACAATGAATTAAAAAAAAAAATTATATGGAGAACTTAGACCGCCAGTCAGCGAGTTCCCGCAATGCTGCGTCAGTTGGGCCACAAGACTCAAAACGTGTCGTTTGCCCACTTTCGGTTATCTCAAGTCTCAGACAACGCAAGTACAAAGCGTTCCGACACAGAGCAGTTGGCCTATGTTCTCCTCATAAATCTGACTATGGGAAGAAGCTTGTCACATTCGTTAATCAACACGACATTCTTTTTCTGCTTTCGTGCCTCTTACGTTTCACTCTGTAAGGACGTAGCGGACATGAGAATATATGAGGCATGGTGGTGAAATCTGGCGCTCGTCCAAATGGTGAAATTTATGTTTTAAAAAACAAAAAACGACGGCATTTCTCTGGTCATTTGGCATTTTTTTTTCTTCGAACTTTCTTCTTTTTTTTTTCCTAGCTCAACACCCTACATTTCCATTTAGATGCACGTTTAGGTAGGAATTTTACTCTAAAAAACGTTGATTAAAGACACAAAAAAAGTAAAGTAGCAATTTTCGAGCACTCTCAAGTTGAGGAAGTCAAACTTTAGCAACCACTGACTCGTTAATTTTACCTCTCATACCAGGCAACCCCCCCCCCCCAACCTCCTTCGATCGCAAATATTATCTTGACTTCTATTCAAGATAGATGTGCATTTTTGTCCCCTCAAACAAGCAGTGGCGGTGGGTGGACCAAGATTTGGGTGGGGCTTAGGTTTCTTCCACTTCTTTATCACCAAAAAGCAAGCAATAAGAACGAAACAGTGGTGATTTTTTCATACTCATTGCGAGCCACGCATTTTGAGAACCTTTCAAACGAGAAGAGTCACATTTGTCTTCCATCTCTTTGTTCTTAGTTAAAGTTAAGCTCTTCTGGATGGTGGGGACGAAGCCGTTTCACCTCCAAATTTCTCTAATTAGTTTTTATCTGAAGAAAAAGTTGCCTCAAAAGTGGTTTGATGTAATTAATAACTGTTAAATCTCA
>NW_004798193.1:142837-143939 GCF_000002075.1 Aplysia californica | reverse complement strand
CCTGACATAAGTGGATATCGGGAAGTATAAAGTGCGGTCGAAATCTACATTCAAAATATTTTTGTTATGTTTCTTTCTTGGGAGGGGGTTTGTTTCTTTTTTTTTAAAGTAGTTATTTTTGTACCCGAGTCTAGACAGTTACAGGAAACTTTGGTTCATCTGAGGAAGTGTGGCAAATTCTTTTTCCACTCAATTCTGAAGACATTGCTTAATACAGAGGTCAGTTGTTCACAGAGCTGACCAGTTTCGTTTCAAAGATGTGCTTCTATAAAAAAATAAAATAAAAAAGGTAGCTAGTTTTTAATACTTTTGTCGATCCGCGACTAATGTATTTTTTTCAGTGATGCGTGGAAAAGAAAAGGTTGCTTTCTTTTAGAAATCAAATAATCTGTTTTTCATAATGATGCACGGTTGTAAAGCGTATAGAGCATGCTGCAGAAAGTGGATATGCGCTATATAAATGCTATTATAATTACCATTATTATTATCATTACTATTATTATCATTATATTATTATCGTTATTATTGTTATTCATTTACTTTTTTGTCCTCTTATATTGCAATATATTCTTATCATTTTTATCATTATTACTATTACTATTATATTTTATTATTATTATTACAATTTCTATATTATTTAACTAATACTATTATGCAAAGGCTCATAGAAAGAGATTTTAAAACGGTATTTGATTCACCCAAATGAAACGCACGCGCTGAGGAAACCTTCAAAACAGTATGAGATGCAGCCCACAAAGTATTAGACAATATATATATAGAGAGAGAACCATACTTAAAAATGATGGTTTTTTGTGTGTTTTTTTTACTTACCTAGTACCAGGGAAGATATGAGAAGGCTGCGAGCCGCCATCTTGCTGTAAAAGACGATGTTGTTTTCCCTGGTTTATCTCCCTCTTTCTCTCACAATTTTCCACGAGGCTAGAGGCGCTCGCTGTCCCGATAACACACGACTTTCTTCAGGGGAAAGAATCCGGTACCAAATCCACCTCACGCAAAGTCCTTCAACTTCAAGGCGGGCCTTCCTTGCTTCCTTCCTTCCTTCCTTCCTTCCTTCCTTCCTTCCTTCCTTCCTTCCTTCCTT
>NW_004798193.1:138344-140396 GCF_000002075.1 Aplysia californica | reverse complement strand
GGTCGGAAGTGGTGGTTTGTACAGCTGATTGTCTTGGACAGGTAGTTGTTGGAGCAAGTTTGACTGTAAATTCACAAAATTAATGTTTTCGTGGCAGACACATTTCTTGTTTGAGAAGGGGGCTAAATCGGTCAGACAAAACGGGGGTGTAAAGAGCATTTAAGATCTATTACTTAGCCTTTTCGGATAAGGGCGAAAAATCTCGGAGGTCTCGTGTGCACCCACACGTTTAAGTTCCAAACGCAGTGGGGAACAACTTCAATACGCCTTCAACACGTATCTCAAGCCGAACGTACGCTGCACGATAGAACTGACAGTGCTGCAAACGCAGCGCAATACAACGTGTATTCAACTTCTGCACTACAATGACACGATGACTTGAACCAAGGCGAGGGCCTAGATCACCTGACAATCAGGCTAAATCTAAAGTGCCCCTTACAGGCTCACATTTGTTTGATGGTTTGTTCAAATACGTTTGACACATTTAAAAAAAATAATTTTTTTGATCGTGTATGGGCGTGTTTGATGGTCAAAATAATTTGATGTCACATATTTGACGGATCTGTTTTCAGTTTTTATTTTTAAAATTTTTGTCTAACCGTCCAACTAAATGATCGTGTGTGGGCTTCATCAAATTTATTTATCCAAACATTATTTTTTTCAGATGCTGCCGAATAAAAAAGATCTACGTTTTACATCATCATGGCGCCTTCAAAGGATAAAAAACGTATTCTGGAGCTGATTGAAGTGTACAACAGTTTGCCAGAACTATGGAAAGTTGAAGTTAAAGAATATAGAGACCGAGATTTTGTTGAAAAAGACGCTACCTATGGCGCTTTGCTGCTGAAATACAGGAAGTGGTACTCAGATGCCACAAAAGAAGAAATGAAAAAGAAAATTAACTCAATGAGCATGCGTTTTCGAAGAGAGTTGAAGAAATTGGATGCTTCTCAAAAGTCTTTGGCCGGTGTAGATGATATCTATGGGCCTTCATTGTGTTTTTTTTATATGCTCTTTTATTCCTGCGTAGTCAATCTCAGTCCATCTGCAAAACGTTTCTGAAATCCATTTGGCCCAGTCCATCGCAACTCAACTAATCATTGAGAATGGCCAAATTTTTTACACTGCAAAAACCAATTTTTGGCCCACTTTCTTTTCTTTTTGCTTTTCTTTGCAAGGCTAAAGCAAGAGCCAACGTTGTTGGTCCGTCCATTACAAACTCTTGGCACAAACTAATGTTTGACAAACAAATTTGAACGTGTATGGGGCACTTAGAAAGGAGGCTCTATGTGTTGTGGCTCTGCAGGTCCTTCTTTTATACTGGCTTGGTAAAAGACGTTATAGTGGTCAAAGATATTGTGTGCATGATATATTTAGAAAAAGTGAAATATTGGGTGAATATCATTATCTTTTGGATGAAGTTCTGAATGACGAAGACAAGAGCATAGATTACACCAGAATGAAGCCATTAACATTTCGTACACTCTTGGAGCTAGTGAGTCCAGCTATCACCAAGCGCACGACAAACTTTCGAAACACTTTGTCCCCAAGGGAACGCCTTTTCATTACTTTGTGGTAACGTGGCTCATCATCATCATCAGAATTACCGTCGTCACCATCATCATTGTCACCAATACCATCGTCGTCGTCGTCATCGTCATCATCATCATCATCATCATCATCATCATCATCATCATCATCATCATCATCATCATCATCATCATCATCATCATCATCCTCATCATCACCATCGTCGTCGTCGTTAATTATTATTAATGGAATTACTACTCTATGAAACACACAAGTCAGGGATTTAAAAAAATTAAATAACATGATACTTTTTCGAAAAAAAGTCACTCTTTTATTGGACAAATTCTACTTTGTGTTTTGTTTTATTTTTCACTTTCATCATTACATCTAGACAAAAAGTTTAGTTAAGATGGAGGACTGGAGAGCTGGATGGCTATGAGTGTAACGGTTTATTATTATTATCATTATTAATGAAATTACTACTCCATGAAACACACAAGTCAGGGATTTAAAAACAAAACA
>NW_004798193.1:135905-138244 GCF_000002075.1 Aplysia californica | reverse complement strand
ATAATAATAATAATAATAATAATAATAATAATAATAATAAAAACGGGCTATTTGTTGTCTTTTCAGCTGCAGAAAAAAACGAGTGTACTACTCCCTGTTGCGTACAAATCACGAATATAAAAATGGAAATAGATCTAGAATACATTGTTTATAAAAATTGAACTCTTAAATGCATTTGAAAAGGAACTCTTAGAGTCTGTTGTGTTTAATACTCATGTATCATCAGAAGTCTGATATTGTTGATATTGATTTGCATTATGTATAGGTCGGGTCAACCCGAACACGGGACAGGATCCGCGAGGCACTTTCGTAGAAGTTTAAAATAGGGTTTCCACTGCACGTTCACATCAAAAGACGAATCCGTGCAGAAGACGTGTTGATGTTTGTTCTTAATGCGTTCCTAGCTTAAAGATCCCTTGGTGGTTCAAAATTAATAAGAGTAGGCTTCGGCCACCACCCGGGTAAAATTCAAAAGTAATATCTACCAAACTAAAGTTTAATGTTTTGACAAACGAGCCACCTACCTCCAAGCATGCATGTCGTTAAGTTTACTTGAAGCAACAAGAATGGTCATCTCGGCTTGAAGGTGAGTGTTGGCACAAGCAAATTGTCTCCCATCGGCTTGATATGAAGGCGACCTGGGGTCCTGTCTTGTTTGTATGCAAGAGTGCACCTAACCTTTGTAACATTCCACTGCCATTGTAAGCGACCAAGACAAATTTCTCCCTGTGAAATAAATAAATATTGTCATTGCCAGGTTGTGTTCAGTGATTTCTTGTCCTGCCGTCACGCACCACCGTACACCCCTCGCTCGCATGCAGCCTTGACTACTGTGTTGGGCCTAATGTGTAGTTGGTTTTCTGAAATGCTATTGCGTCGGTCTAGATCATTCTCTACTCACGTATTTAAAAGTATAATTCTATCATTGTGAGATTTGTGCTGATGACTTCCTGGTCTAAAAAACAAATATTTCTAACTTTCATTGGCCTCTACAAATCTAACGCGTACGCATGTTTGTGGAAAAAGAATCAAATCGAAAGACTACAGTAATGGGACATTAAAAGACAAACCAGGCCGGTACGGCACTACAACTTTTTAGTTGATGAACTGAATAGTAGAAACTAGGTTGTCGAGTTGAGGTACTCTGAGCCGTACCTCACCATGATTCAACAGTTGGTCAATTTTTCCCAATCGTAGTACTTTTTTTTTGGTGCCATTGTAAACATGGGCGCGACAGAGGTTGCTTGTGTTTGTGCTTTGATATTTTCCATTCGGAAAATGAAATATCGAAAAAAGTTTTGAGTTCATCCTATCATAAGTCAGCGATTACTCAAAGGGCAGTTTTCAGGATCTTCGAGATTATTCCAAAACGTTTTTCGCATATCACAGAAAGAGAAAAGAAAGTTTTGATTCTCTTCTGCAGTCAATGGGACCTCTGATTACATTCCAAGATACACATTTCAGAAAGAGTATACCAGCCGAGGAGCGATTGTCTGTGATACTTCGGTAAGAGTAGCGTGTCATCATCAATCATCTTGTGCGCAATTAACCTTTTAAAAAAAAATCAACAGACTACTAAAATGTTGCTAACATTAACAAAATGTTCAGTTTGATGAATAATATTGGTAATAATCAGTGCCGGTGAAGCCACAGCACGTACGGAAATGTTTGACGTGCTTGACGTCTTACGTTTTTCACGTAATTGTGAGGAAGCGTGTCGTCCGCAGTGGGTCCAGGTAATATAGAAATAAAAGGTTGAACGCTTCCTTACGCACTTTGTGAGTACGTAAGCATACGAAAGCTAGATCATATAATCATACCATAGAAAATGGAAAGTGGTATCTTTGAAACCCATCTCAAAGAGAGAAAAGGGTCGTTGAAAGAGCTCTATGCCTTTTTTGACACAGTCTATTATACTCTTTTTGGAGGTGGGCTGCTTCCATGATGTCTGTTAAGGTCAACCAAAAGTATAGGGTACGCCTCGGTAGGGACACGACGGTACTCATGAGAAAATCTCCATCATGTCGGAACTGAGTACTGAGCTCCCGTCTTTTCGCTACCTGAGAATTACAAAGTTCTATCTGGTCAGCACTTAGTTCTGAGAAATTTGACGCCAAACATTTTGAGTTTCACAATATCGTCGGCGGAGAATTCTAACCGTCCAACTCCGATTTCGTAAATTTTGCAGGAGAGACAAAAAACTGAATTCCAAGGCTCCTATGGGGATTTACTGTCTTTAAATGCGCTAGACTGGAATACATGACTCTACTTTTAAGTATTTAAAACAAAATTGCCGAAATTTTATTATTTTAAGTGCTAAACCAGAGTTATACGGATAG
>NW_004798193.1:130977-132353 GCF_000002075.1 Aplysia californica | reverse complement strand
TAAAGATCCCTTGGTGGTCTAAAATCGATAAGAGTAGGCTTCGGCCGCCACCCGGGCAAAATTCAAAATTTCCTACCAACAGAAAAAGTTTAATGTATCCCGAGCGCTCATATGACCTTACGTAGTTGCGAGCGTTGTAATAAGCTTACCACAAAAAAAAATGTCTTTACTTACTTACTTACTACCCATTACGCCATGCAGCGTTTAGGGCAGCAACAAAGGATCTCCAGCTCTGTCTGTTTTGGGCCATCTTGGTCAGCCAAATGTCTTTAGGCTCAGAAAAAAACAACAAGCCCGTTCCCACGATCCCTCCATAATGAAATCCCTCTTGTTAAATAGGTAGAAGACTTGAAAAAATATAACACTGCACAGAGAGCTCACGCTGTCCTAGCCCTAACAAAGGGGTGAAAGTTTACAACACACTTTCCCACAGTTACACAGCTGATACCTAGGCGTTCATTTTACCATTGTTGTGCGCTGTACTTTCCGCGACTACACGGCCTAATCCAGTTAATAGACGGTATATGTTTGGAGTGCTTTGTGAGCATGTTTGTGTGTTATTCGCTGAGATTTAACAGTTACTAATTACATCAAACCACTTTTGAGGCAACTTTTTCATTAGATGAAAATTAATTGGAGAAATTTGGAGGTGAAGCGGCTTCGTCCCCACCATCCAGTAGAATTTAGACGAAGACATGGAAGACAAAGGTGACTCGCCTCGTTTGAATGCTTCTCACAATGCCGTGGCTCGCCGTGAGTATGGAAAAATCACCACTGTTTTGTTCTTATTGCTATCTCTTTGGTGGTAAAGAAGTGTAAGCAACCTAAGCCCCACCCACATTTGGGTCCACCCACCGCCACTGTTCACATGTTGGGGAACTAAAATTAAAAAAAAAAATTTGTCTAAACTGGGAAGCTCTTGGGTAGCGATTTGTTAGAGGCAAAAACGAAGTTTATCACCGTAAATCCTTTTTCTAAAAAAAACAACAACAAAAACCCCAAAAACCTAACCTCGCTTTTTGGCTGCTCCGAGATTAATGATAATTCTTATATCTGTATTTTCCAAATTTTTAGAGCTGTTTAGTCATAAAATTATAAAACAAGGAAATAGAAATAATATCAGAGTGACTCATGGCTGTCGAATATCAATAAGTTTTAAAAATATTGTTTCAGTAACTTGTCTGTGAGTTTGTGTGTCTGTCTGTGTGTCTGTCTGTCTGTCTGTCTGTCTGCCTGCCTGCCTTGATAGATTCATTTGTTTGGGTAAGAGATAATTACAACAATAGATAGATAGATAGATAGATAGATAGATAGATAGATAGATAGATAGATAGACAGATAAATAGATAGATAGATAGATAGATAGATAGATAGAT
>NW_004798193.1:127321-128568 GCF_000002075.1 Aplysia californica | reverse complement strand
AAAATTGAAAATTAATGAGCGGTGGGGGGACGCTTATTCGATAGATTAAAGTATTTTTGTGGGTGGTTGGCGGGTGCTCTGGTGTGGTTTGCTCTTTCTTTCCTATAAAACATCTATCGCCCTTATCTCTTCTCATTTTTTTTGGTGTGTATTATGTTACTCTCTTGTGACACATCTATTCTTCGGCATTTGTATGACGTACGAGTACCTTATTGTGATGCAAATGGCGTAAAACAAAGTTATTTTTCTTAGGTTTGGAGTTTTTGGTTCTGAAATAAAAAAACAAAAAAAAAACAAAAACAGAACAAAGCCAGCTTGGTAATACGGTTCACTCGAGCAAAAGAATAACCCAAGTATAAAATCGATCGAGAATATCAAAATTCAAGCATTTCATAGAGTCAATTGTTCAAAAGAAAGGTTTTTTTCTCACCTTCTCAAAATTTTAATGGCTAAAAATGACTTTGGCATTCACCGGGGTCTATTGTCGTCTAGAAGTTAACGTGTCATCTTCTCATTCAATAGGTTTCAAGTTCGAGTCCGGATAGCGACGAAAGATTTGTCAAATGGAAAATTTTTCCTTTGACATCCTTTCCTTCTCTCTAGCCATGTTGTCTTCTGCTTTCGATTCCACTTTCTGCCCTCAAACCCCTCACTCCCTTTGCCCCCTCCTTTGGGCTCTTGACTCTTTATGCAAGCTTTCTACAGAAACTCCTTGGCTCCTTCTTACTGCTATCTTTCAGTCACACCCCTGATCTTTTGGTAGGTAAGATCTACACCTAGCCTTCTCGGATATGGCCAAAAAATATCTGAGGTCCCCTGTGCAAGTTGCGCACGTTTAAGTTTCCTTGGTGGTCCAAAATCGTCAAAAGCATATTATTATGTTTGCCCCTGTGAACCAAATTGCCCTTCTGGGATCAATAAAACTGTTATTTATTTATTTATGTATTTATAATAAAAACAAATAACAAACAAACACGTATTTCTGGAAAGTAACAAACAAATCATGTACCAGCTCGTTTGCTTCAGTCAATATCCCTATCTGATCTCTATACTCTTTATTACACTTCTGTTTTTCCCTCCTATCTCATCGTTTATTGTTGTCAACCTTACGTAAAAAAAGGAGAAGGGGATACAAAAGTTGTTTATTTGTGTGTGTGTGCGTGTGCGTGTGTGTGTGTGTGTGTGTGTGTGCGTGCGTGCGTGTGTGTGTGTGTGTGTGTGTGTGTTTGGCGTACATGATGTGTGTG
>NW_004798193.1:123818-125057 GCF_000002075.1 Aplysia californica | reverse complement strand
TCTTTTTCTATGCTTTGGTCATTGCTTAGAGGATTTTTCTCTCTACCTTATTGGATTAGTACCGTTCATAGTGATATGTTATTGTTGTTTTTCTTTCTTTTTTGAGAAATTTAATCTTTGTCGTTTTCAAATAATATGTGTGGTTGGTGAGCGGGTGAAATCATCCTTTTAAATAAAAAACAAAGAAAGAAAATTTATTTTTAAGGCAATGGAAAAGAAAAGAAAAAGAAAACTTCAAGCTAAGTTCAGTGGGTGGTTTAATAATAAAAGTAAAAATCTAAATTTAAAATAAGAAAGTAATAATAACAATAATAATAATAATAATAATAATAATAATAATTTTTATAATAATAAAAAATAATAATAACAATAACGTCATTAGTGATTATTATTATACACCCCGGGACAGTGCCACTGACTGTAGTGGCTTTAGGCCATTCCCAATGGGGGGACATTTCTTGTTCAAGCACAGTAGAAGCAGAATTGTAACTGGGCTGATTCATCATGTCTCGCTCATAACTGTGCCTGATCTGCAACAAGGAACTGTTGCTTTTTCTTTCCTAATCCTTACTACTGTCATTTCCTCTACTTCTTTTGTATATTCGTCACTCATGTGACCCGTTATTTCCGGCGTGCCTTGATGGTCGAAGCAGACCTTGTGCTGTTTTGAAGCTAGAGAGGTGAGCAGTGTAGAGCCCCATACAAACTGTAGGATATCGAGAGGATGGCCGGCATCCTGTTAATTTCACGTGAAAACTGAGCAATTCTCTCGATATCGAAGGGTTTTCCGTCCAACCACCAGATATTTGCCGGCCGGCGAACCGAAGGAGTGACGACGAGGGGCGGCTTATTTGATGTTACCCCAGGCGTAGTTGAAAATACATTCCAAAAATTTCCTAAATATTCGTCAAATCAAAAAAATAATAAGATTTTCGTGATCAGCGACCCAAAATTAGTAAAATTCACGCGGGGAACGCAATTTGATACCGGATTACCAATTCACGCGGGGAACGCAATTTGATACCGGATTACCAAGTTAAATTATGTTTGTGTGTTTGCTTTTGAATTACCATTCGCCCGCCCCTTCACTTTCAAAAGTGAAGGCAAAAAAATGTAGGCCTACCGCGTGGTGTGTGTGTAGTATACTGCCAAGATGTGTTGGAGTCAGCTGAGGGCTACACACCATTGTTTCATCTAGCTAGACGGTGCTGTTTATTTTAATTTGTTGTTGTTGTCTAC
>NW_004798193.1:120431-122548 GCF_000002075.1 Aplysia californica | reverse complement strand
GTCTAAACGGAACTTCTCTCGTTGACAAACTTTCAGTTTACCGATGACACAGATCGAGCGTCCGTCGGTTAAACTGTCAGTTTGTAGATCAGCGAACTGTACGTCTAAATGGGCCTTAAGTCTGATTTCCTGTACGGACTTTTCTGTTAACACCCACCCCTTGGCGCTCATATGACCTTATGTAGTTGCGAGCGCCGTAAAACCCTCTACTATAAATTTTAAAAAAGAAAAAAAAAAAGAAGAAAAAAGCGATTATGGTGAATATGGTCAAAGGGGAACCATTCCATAAATCTCAATCCATAAATTTACTTGATTACTTCCCTTTGAATTGAAACTAAGCCCAAAATGGCATAGACTAACATTTTATAGGATATAAAGGAAGAAAATTAACCTTTCAGCCCAACTTAAAGTTAAAGTTATTGGCACAGATCCTCACCGAGTTTAATTCCTCTTTTGTTCAATATGCTAAGTGGGTGAATGTCACCGAGTCACCATGCCTTGAGAGCCAAAAAGATGGACTGAGGGAGTCAAAATCAAGGGAACCCTTAAAAATTAAAATATATCAATTAATTGAAAGAGATAAAGAGTCGGCCTACCATAGAAAACTGCATCTCCCCTTGACGCTAAAGGTCAATTGAAGATGAAAAATTAACGGTCAAAGTAAAGTTAATGGCATAGAACTACACCAAGATTCAAAATTCCTTTCTTGATTAATAGTTAGTAATAATAGGCTGAGTGGGTGGTTGGCGCTATGGGCGTTTTTGGTGTGGTTTGCTCCTAGGATCCTTTTTTCCTATCAAACAAGAATCTTCCATATCTCTCCTTTTCTTTGTATTGTACTCACGTATCACTGTAATCTTCAGCACTTAGATCTTTAACAATGAAAATTGATGACAATGACCCAATTGTTTTGCCACTGATATGACGTAAAATTTCCTCTAGTCCTATGTCATTGGTGCACACGCTCGTTGATATAAAGATCCAGATAGATATCTATATACGGCAAAACTGACGACTGACGGCATAGAGGCGGGGTGGGTGGACCCGTAGATTCAGAGTGACCAATTTGAACGGAAAGACTTAGGTAAATAAGGTATAGATCTAGGTCACACTCATAAAAACAATCCACCATGTTTCATACAAGCCAGGTCAATCATTCACTATTCATTAACGAAATCACCCAAACCGAATAATTTTCGGATGGGTCTCAGAAAATATCTCCGATAGGATATTAGAGGCTATATGTTAAATAGCGCCCTTTTCAACACGATAACATGAAGGGTAAAATAAGATTTTATAACTTCAATGTAGGTTTTCCATATGCCTTAATGTTGCTCCATTTTGTCTCAATGTAGCTATCATAATTTTGTCACGTTAACTATAATATCTAATATATTGTATATATTTTCATATGCATATTGTATTATTATATGTGTAATTAATATAATTGAATTATTTAACGTTTTGAATTCAGAAAAGAAAAGAAATTAGTTTTGCTATTTTTTATTTCTATTATGTCCCTTGTCTAAGCGAGTAATGTCCCTTTAACGATGTTTCGTGGTGGGTGGTATAAGTTTTGTTTTTATGAAATGTTTTTATTTGAAACAGTTGATTGTATATAGATCTAGTTCTTTTACGCCTAATGTTGATAAACTGGATATTAATAATATCAAAAGACAGGTTCAAGGGATTTCAAAGCGAAATTTAGGGGATGGTGTAGAATCTAATCTAGATTCTAGATCTAGAGATCTAATGACTAGACTTCTATTCTCTTTCGATGTAGATCTAGATCTAGATCTAGAGCGAAATCAGATGAGCAAAACACATTTTGTTGTAGCGATAACATTGACATCTTAAGATTATTGTGAGTCGTAGGCTGAGAACTCAGATCTTCACAGCAGATCAAACTTTGAAGGTGAGGGAGCAACAAAAACCTACTAGGCTACGCCCTCGCGAAAGAATGGGACAGTATGGAAAGGGCAATAACCAAGAAATACTTCCTTCATCTTGGTCATAGTAGCTACGTACCTTGAACGTACAATCGGAAAAAAACAAAAACAAAGTGAAAATGACTCGTTTGTTAATAAACTATATATATATTTTGTTTTGTTTATGTT
>NW_004798193.1:118220-120022 GCF_000002075.1 Aplysia californica | reverse complement strand
CTATATAATTTAACTGTGTAAGACGGGCACCTGTCCAACGCGGCCGCGGCCACCATATTTTAACACACAACCCCTACCGCACTGAGCAAAAACACACGTCTTAGACGGCCACCTTAGTGACTCCATTACGTTTTGTCATAAATTGTGCACTGGCCCCGGGCGTTGTGGGCGAGCCGTCATAATCCGATCACTTGTTGTTGTTAGGTAGTCCCTCCAACCGATCATGTTGCATAGACCCCTCCCACCGTTGACCAATAGCTACCAATTTTCAGCTGCTGTTGAGGTAAGCGTGTGATCCCTCGTAACCCATAAGCCCCGCCCAGAACTCATTTCTCAAATCGTAAGTGAGATGAGTGGTCACTGTTTACCCAGTCTGTAACAAAGTAACAGAGGACGTCAACATGAACTTGCGACAGAAGCGTCTGTCATTCTCCGAGTGGTGGCGACCCGCGTGTTTGTTTTAACATGGCACTCGGTCTTCCTCGTCCGATACATTTCGTTTTATTGTCACCCTTGCGCAAAATCAGGAAAAAAATAAAAATAACAAACAAAATATAAACAAACAACAACAAAAACAACAACAACGCAGTTACTTTCGATTGGGACTTCCGATGGGAATGGTTTGTTTTCTTCACCTTGATCAGTCCTGCCTAAGACGGTCACCTGTCTTATACGACCACTTTTCTCCTTGATAATGGGGGCCGTCTTACACAGGTTTGACTGTATATATATATATATATAAACAAAAATAAATAAACAAGTGAGCCTACCATACTTACCAGACGATGTTTGTTTATCATTTTACCAAATAACACATCTTCCACACTTTAGACGGTACATTATGTAATCGATTGCCGGCAGAATACTAATAGTATAAATTTTAGACATTGAGGGTGAACCTCAGGGTTTGGAGGGGTTTTAAATATTAATTGAAAGGTCAAGTATATATATATATATATGTTTATACCCAGGACCATGTAGCAGCTTTTTCAATGTACCCACAACACAAACACAATCAACTTCTGATTATGTGGGTAAGTAAACAGTTTTACATGTATTTATTGGTGCAATATGCTCGGCTGGGACTGTATATCATGTGAAAGCCCTTGATTTGCTTCATCTAGTGGTGTAAAAATATTACATATAAAGACAAGATCTAGTCTAATATTAGCCATGGAACTTTTAATTCTTAACCTGGCCCTATTGAACTATTTTGGCCTTGTTTACAGTTTTGTAGTGAACTCTAGATCATACCACCATGTTCGGGTTTTCCCTGTGTCTCACCCTTGCGCACTGAATCAGACAGGGAAAACAACTAAGTACACAAAGATCAGCTGTTAAACGTAAACAATCCAAGTCTGGTGTACCCAGAGAGTATTTATATTTTAGTGTCTCTGGTGTACCGTCAAATGTGCTTACTGATACTAGTTTGACCCAGTTAGGAGTTAGAAACAGCTGTGTTTTTCAATCAAAGGTAGTAAAGAGTGACAAGAGGGGTACGAGAGGTGGGACAAGGAAACAGAGAAAAATTATGGTGTGTCAGGGGATTCCTCGTGACACTGTTTCTAAGAATAGAACTATGACTACTGTGAACAAGAAAAACTTAATACAGATAGACACTCGTAATGTATTTCAAAATAACTGTCCCAACTTAAGAATTGGCTGTATTAACACCCAGTCGTGCTGCAACAAAACAAACATTGTAAGAGACGTAATTGAAGAAATGAACATCGACTTGTTGTGCTTTACAGAAACTTGGCTTCGAACAGATGGCGATGAATCTATCATAGCCGACATTCTAC
>NW_004798193.1:112053-117353 GCF_000002075.1 Aplysia californica | reverse complement strand
TTAGTGTGAAGTGACACATGGGAGGCTGTGACGCAAAATTCCTTTGAAGTTAGCCGCCGCGCGAGATTAAACTTTGCGCGCAGAATTTTCAAAATAATTATTGCAGCTAAAACTGATTTCATTTTCGAAATCGTCGTATCAAAATAAGCAAAGTGGCTCACGTGGAACCTGATTTGATGCCATATTTTAAAACTAGAGCAAACTTTGTTTTTCAATAGTCTATTTTCAATCTAAAGTTCTGTATCACGGTCACCCAGTGCGTTGTAAGTGCATCTGACGTCAAAGCTGTTAGAACTACACACTGCACACTAGATATCTACTATCTACTACTGCACAGTCACTGTACAGTGCACTGTATTGCGACTTGGTCGAAAGACACTATTCTCTTTATTGAGATGTAGAGGCCTACAGATCCCTCAGATGTCTGTGCACGATTAAGTCCAGAGACAACAATAACAAATTATTAAGAGAGGGCGTAGGGAGAGTTTGTGTCATTAGAATTTAGCAACTAATAACTCCGTGTTCCTCTTTTTTTTTACGTTTGTAAAATAACAACACACAGAAAACAGGCAAATTATTGCGAAGAGTCATCTGGCGCAAAAAGAAAGAACCCCCCCCCCCCCAATTGAAAGGGAATTGGACACTATAAATTGGAATGTGTAAACAGAATATGGGGTTTGATAAATCTGACAGATCTACTATTATTATTATACGAAGAATGTAATACGATTTATCGCTGAGAGTAACCTGGGCTTTACATATTAACCCTTTTCACGGCAACCTATTTATATCCCTTTGACCGACAACTGGGTGTAACACACCCGCACGTGTATTATACAGTGGGTTCCAAAAGAAACTTGATAATGTAATCACCCATCCATCGGGTTAAAGCCTTACACTACCCACTCATACACATCATACCAATTTAAAGCTAAATAAATTCTGCATCATCTGACACAATAATATTTCATCTATATTAAGAGATGCTTGAGATAACAATATGGTCACTCAAAATTGACCTTAAAAATCAGACTTGGCAAAATTGTTCGAAATCACAGAAACGTTGTCTTCGCACGTGTATTGGAGACCATCAATATTGATAGAATGGACATACATTGCATATCCAATGAATGGAGATTTTGTTTCTCTGCAATAGATAATATTTAATGTCGATAGTTTCAATTTCAAACAAAACAGAAAACAGAGCAATAACAAATACCACAAAACTTGGACTTAACATTAAATGTGCTAATTGTTATTTTGCGTAGGAGCCACTGGTTTTATGTAGTGCACGAACCCATAGATCATCGACTCTGCTAAATTTTGAACAATTATCAGTCATTTCATCCCAGATGTCACAGACGGTTGCAAACGAAGGGTCTTAATTGGGATCAACGTCAATTTTCTTCTGCAGCTGTTTCATGGGGTGTCACATACCTGTAGGATTCATATCGGGCTATATACTGGTGACTACTCCAAAGTTGATGTGGTATAGTTTTCCAAGAATTGTCCCAATTGGCCCAATGAGAGTGTGATTTGCCATGAATGGAAATGTCTACTTGAATGACAACATGAGTGGTAAGACATGACATTCCAACCACCTAAAAATGGCAGTTTCATGGCCTCTGCTCCTCACTGACAGATGATTAGTCCAAAGTCTAACTTATACAACTATGTGCTAAAAGGTTCGTGCTCTACAAGAAGACCAATAGCTTCTAAACAAAACCAAAATCATACTAATGAGCACATGCAATGTTGAGTCTAAGTTCAGCATGGTATTTGTAAGTAATCTGTTTTCTAACTTGTTTGAGAATGTACTTAAGAAGATGCTGTTCTTTGCAGAGGCAATGATACTTTCTTTTCATTTGATATTCAATACATATCCATTCCACCAACCTTGATGAACCTCAATACACGCGCGAACACACTTTTACGTTTCATTGACTTCGCCAAGAGATTTTAAGGTCAATTATTTTAAAAGCCCATATCTCGAGCATCTCTGAACATAGGTGAAATATTATTGTGTCAGATAATGCAGGATTTATTTAGCTTTAAATTGGCATACTGCATGAGTGAGTAGTGCAAGGCTTTAACACGATGATTGGGTGATTACATTTTCAAGTTTCTTTTGGACGCCACTGTAAGGTAAAACATGTACTCACATTACATCTGGTGACTGGGTGAAAGCAATACAACTCTTCTTGTTCAGTTCAGCTCTTATTTACTCAAAATGCTACATAACGCTCAGCCTTTCCCCATGGCACGTACTCCATGCAAAAACATTTTGAATCCCCCCCCCCCCCCTTATAAAAAGACCGTACTCCATTTACTCATCATGTTCTGTCACCAACGAAAGATTCTTTTCATCTATGCCCATTGAGAAAACGATAAATACTACCATCTGTTGTTGATTCTACAGAGGAGGAAATATTGTTAGCAATTGTTTACTTTCTCGCGTTTAATTCCAGCCGCGCTCTAGATCTAGATCTAGACAGAAATCTAAGCTTCCCCGACTGGACATTCAAAACTTTGCACTGGAGTTAAGAATACGTAAACCACGGCAATGTCCTCATTTGTAGGTAGTAACATACTATATTGGCTTCAAAGGCCTTCAGTAATTATTTTGATGGCCATTGAGTGAGTACACTATTCTCACAGAGTTCAAAGTGGTGGCTCGATACGGATGTCCTTCCCCGGAATTAAACGCAAGAAAGTAAACAATTACATCCATGCCGGCTTTAAGCACGGTCGTCGGGAGAAAGCTTAAACGTGCTTAAAGCCGAAGCGTGCTTGAATGCGAAGTAGACATATTCCAGAGATTTTCATGTAGAAAATTTCCCGTGCTATTTACCTTTGTTTATAAGTAGGCCTATAGCGTCCCGCAAAAATGTGCACTGTTATTTAGACACCCGCCATGGGAGTTTTTGTTTGCTTGTTTGTTTTTGTTTGGTGATCGAATGGGAAATGAAAACTTAATTTAGACAGCAGGTCACGATACAGCACACTAGGCATACACACTGCCTGTGCGTACCACTGCCCGCTGTGCCACTCATACCACCGCCTTCATCCCACCTCGCGCGTGATACACAATGAGGAATAATGGATAGCGAGGGTGAAAGGTGAAATCGCAGCCAGCCTCCCTTTCTCGTCTCCCCGACTCTCTTAGTATTTTTTTTTGGGTCGTGTGTAGCTTTGCCCTAGGCCTAGTAGGCTAGATCCTATATCCACGCGCGCGGCTATGTGCATCTGCCTTCCTCTCCGCCCGTGTGAGTGTGTGTGTCCATCAATTCCGTTCTTTGTGTTTCTCTTGACACTCTGCACTGCTGCGGTTTTGACTGTGTTTGAACTTCGATGGGTCATCATGAAAATATTGACTGTCTTGTAAATGAAGCGTGCTTGAAGCCGAAGTTACCGTGCTTAAAGGCGTTTATATAGCAAACATTCGGTAAGAGTCGTTTAGCGTGCTTGGGTCCGAAACGTGCTTTAAGCCGTCGTTCTTAAAGCCGACACGGACTGTACCGCATTGTTTGGTCTAAATTCGGGGTCACTGTTACCCGTTTAAAAGTATACACAATGTCAAGCTCACGCTTGGCACCAGGAACCTCATCATGCTCAGGATTCTCCTTCTCCTTCTCCTTCTTCTTCTTCTTCTTCTTCTTCTTCTTCTTCTTCTTCTTCTTCTTCTTCTTCTTCTTCTTCTTCTTCTTCTTCTTCTTCTTCTTCTTCTTCTTCTTCTTCTTCTTCTTCTCTAGACCTAAGGGGATGTTGACTGCTGGTTCTTCAGCCTGCAGTACAATTGATTTTTACGTAGGTGACCGCTTTTCATACTTCGTAGGGCCCCTTGTTTTTAGGCAGACACGCCCAGATTTCAACGGTACTCTTTATGTTTTTATACTGACTAGAGTATTGTCAGGTTTTGGTATGAATCAATTTTGAATTTTGCCTTGGTGGCGGCCGAAGCCTACTCTTATATCGATTTTAGAACCACCAAGACAGCTTAATCTTAAAATGCGCAGCTTGCACATGGGACCTCCGAGATTTTTTGCCCTTTCGAGAAAGCCAAATGTTCGGTCACTCCTACTACTACCCTAAGATCAGAATGTATGGCTGAAAGACAGTAGTAAGAAGGAGCAAGGAGAAGCAGTACTTGTAGAAATAGTCAGGAGCAAAGGAGAGAGGAGCCCAATGGCCGAGGGTAGCCCGGGTTATAGCGAGAAAGTGGAGATGAAAGCAGACGACAGAACATGTCTAGAGAAAGGGATACGAGTTAAAAAGAGAACATTTTAGAGAAAAAAAAATTAATGCTTCCATCGCTGTCAGGTTTCGAACCTGGAACCTATTGAATGTGAAGCGAACGCGTACCTCTAGACCTCGAGAGTCCCGCATGTTTGGTCCTGGTTGTTCTGTTTTTAATGATGTTCCAGGGATTTTTTAAAAACCGAATCTCAATACACACATGTACATGATATTGTATTTCTATGTTTTATGAAACGATCCCAAGTAGAAATTTGTGTGCCGGTGTGTTGCTATTTGTTTGGTTGCTGTTTGTTTCTGTTTCTGTTTTCTTTTTTTGGCTCTCCATTTCTACACTATTGATACACACACGTACATGTATGCTTTATAAAACGACTCCCATCATAAATCCGTGTTCGTGTTTGTTTGTTTATCTGTTTGGTGATTTATTTTCATTGTATTAGTACTTTATTGACACACACACGTACATGTATGTTTGATAAAATAACACCAATTATAAATCTATGTGATTGTATGTGTGTGGGTGTGTGGGTGTGTGTGTGTGTGTGTGTGTGTGTGTGTGTGTGTGTGTGTGTGTGAGTGTGTATTTGTGTGTATGTGTTTGTGTGTGATTGTATGTATGTTTGTATATGTATGTGTGTGTGTGTGTTGTGTGAGTGTGTCTGTGTGTGTGTGTGTGTGTGTGTGTGTGTGTGTGTGTGTGTGTGTGCGTGTGTGTGTGTGTGTGTCAGGAGGGGCTATAACGTGTGTGTTTGTGTGTTTGTGTGTGTGTGTTCGTATGTGTGTTCATGAGTGTGTGTGTGATCATGTGAGTAAGAGTATGATCGTACAGGAGTATGATGAACCAATCATGGACAAACAATATCAAATCGGAAAACAAAGAATAAACGGAAAATTGCGATGCGGCATCTAAACTGAAAATAATGACATCCACCTGAAGAGGACAATGCAAAGAGATAAAAACAAAAGTTCAAACTCTAAGAACATTCTGGAGAATGTTTTCAAACTTGCTACTGAGCTGACAGCATTATAAAAGAAATTTTTCT
>NW_004798193.1:106535-111953 GCF_000002075.1 Aplysia californica | reverse complement strand
GATTTCGATGCATTTAGAATAAATAAGATGTTCTTAGTTGAAAAGACAGCAAAAATACCATCACGAAGCGATACATTTGTATAGATATTGTCCATATGATTCCCACCAAACAATAACAATCCAACCGCACGGCAAGTGGTGGCCGATTAGTCTTATTTTTCAAAACACGATATTCATAAGTATCCTAAAAGAAAATTATGATAATACTTATATAAATTGACGTCACAAACAGATCTGTCGAATGTTTCTTTTACTGAACCATCATTATAATCGTCTGCTGGTTGGGTCAAGTTAGTCAGAGGGGGTGGAAATGGGCGATGGAACAGCCGCAATGGCAGAATGACGATCTCCCGAAAGTGGTTGTTACCCCACTTCAGAAAAAGTAATATTTCTACTTCGTGGAACGTAGTTGGCTTTTCTAAACACATAAACTTGATGGTAGAGATGTCTGGGAATATGATCCTGGCACGGATAGCCCGATTTGTGTCGAATTTCATATTTTAAAATGCTTTCTTCGTCTTTACATCGTACCACTCAAGCTTTCCGCTCGGAATAAAAACATAAACACATTCCCCGGAAATTCTCCTGAAATCCCAGATTTTTATGTTTCAAACCGCAAGAAAATTCGATGATTCACGACCATAGATGTACACTATAGTCACTAGATACCGTACGCCCCTCTCTCGCCTTGCTGCGCGATGGCCACATTCGACAGCGGCGTTCGCCATGTTTCAGTGGGCGAGCTGTGTGAAGGAATTTAAGCTAAAGCAATGGGCTAGGCATGTTTTCTCTCTCCCTCACACGCGATAGGCGAGGCTTGGTCCTTGTTAATTTTTTTTTTTTACATGGGCGCCGTGGCGTACTATCTAGGTTACTAAATAGCAATAATACAGCGTTCTTTCTACAACTGGATCTACAAACAAATGTATTATTAAATAGATAGAGATAGAGAAAGAGGCTTAAAAAAAGAACCAAAAAAAACCCAAAACACCTTTATTTCTTCATCAGCACTTTATCTACGAAGTGGTTTATTTCTTATTGACTGAGTCAAAGCGTTTTGGGCCTATAGAACTTTTAAAAAGAAGTATGAAAAGATGTGGGTGTCATGGGACCTCCCAATCACCCCACCCTCTCTCTCCTCCAGAATCACAATATCACCCCCCCCCCCCCCCCCCCCAAGTTTGGCTTTAAATTAAATCAAGATGAGCCGTAGAAAAAAATTCCAGAGTTTTTTCTGCCATTAGGTGTAGGAAGGCAAAAGCTCTTCATAAAGCAAATTCAGCCAAGCAAATGATGAATGCATGTAGATCTACAAGTATTTAAAAAATGGAGTTAAACTTTCCCTTGTGACATTTGAACAGGAAACTGTATTTTTCATTCTTACGTTCAGTTTTTTTTAAAAAAGTACACCAAATAAGTATAGTGCTTTCTTCTGTATGTATTAAACTTTGGTTTATATTGATTTTAAGAACTAAAGTAGACGATTTACAGCACGTAAACTAAAGCTCCTACTATTGCTGTTTTAAGTAAGTCTAATTTTAGACATTCGTAACACAAGAGTGACTACTCTGGACTTACTAAAGATAAAAAAGTGAACTTAACTTAATGTTGTTTTGTAGCCTGGTCAATTGTTTTTCTACTCAGAGTAGATCTAGTGATAACTGAAACAAAAAACCTTTACTAATTGGGTTTTTGGACAACATTCAATAAAACAAAAACATTAAACAGTACACTGTTTGATAAAGAAATTACCTGCCCATTGTGAAAAAGATCTAGATCTAGTTGCTAGTCAACCTTAACTTGGCCCAGAACCTTGCTGATAGCTCTTTATATAAAAAAACAACAACCGTAGTGACTATTTATGTCTATAAGACATTATTATGAGCTAAAAATAGATGATGTTATTTTAAAAAACCCAGACATCACTGATCTGCCTGACAGAAGCAGTGATGAGTTGTTTAAATTCATTCGAGTAAACACATATAAGACGCTGTGCATATACATTGTATAGCAAGCTCAGCACCACGCGTACTCTGACTATGGTTTCCTTTGTCGCTAATAAGCTTAGAATATATATCCTATACTTTACATCATGCATTTTAGACACGAGCCTACCTTTGGCTGCTTCCATCCATAAAAATAATTATGATTGATGATACTGTTATTATTATGATTGATGATACTGTTATTATTACTATGTTTAATATATCTTAAGTCAGTGAGTCATTGTCAAATGAGTGAAATTAGTATCTCAGATTAGTAGATCTAGCTTGTTTAAGTAAGTAATTTAAACACAAAGACGAGGCAAAATTGCAGGGGTTAGATTTGATATCAATTAACTGAAAGCTAGGCTTTGATCAGACCAGGCTCTTAATCTTTACGAATATTTTCTTCAAAACATAGATCTGGATCTAATCTGTCAAAATTCTTATCAATCTTATTCTTACCAGTGAAATGAAAGAGGGGTTCCTTTCGAGGCTCTGTTAGTAAACTGATAAGTTAAACGCAGCAGTGTTGTAGCCTACCATCCTTTCTGGTCTCGTTTTATTCTTTAAAAAAAAGTCTCTTAGGCTGTAGATTTCCTCCTCCTCCTCCTCCTACTCCTCCTACTACTCCTACTACTCCTACTACTACTACTACTACTACTACTACTACTACTACTACTACTACTACTACTACTACTACTAATGATTAATAGATTTTCTACATGTAATAATAATAATAATAATAATAATAATAATAAGAATAATAATGCAGATCATTTCTATAGCGCCCACAAACACAGCTCTAGGTGCTTTAGAATCCACATAAATGCATGTATGAACAATATTCACACATGTACACACACACAGGCACACACACACACACACACACACACATACACACACACACACACACACACACACACAAGCACGCGTGCGCGCGCGCACACACACACACACACACACACACACACATCACACGCTTACACATCGTACAAATATGATCTAGATCTAGATATCTAGATCTAGATATTATGTAGATCTCGACGTCTTTGGGGATATGGCTTTTCTTTGGGTTACATATAAACGAGTTTCAGTATTATTTTCATTAAGCTGGAGCTTATTATCAATCATCCAGTTCTTGACATCATCAAAGCACATACCCATGGTGGCAGGCAAGGTTTTAACATCTGGTGGTGGAACAGATTTATACAACTGTGTATCATCTGCGTACATGTGATAATTCATACTCAACTGTGCTTTCTAATTACAGCTCCAAGCGGCTGTGTATATATAACGTATACACGATTGGAGCCAATAAGACGTTAATCCAGAAAGGGACTAGATCTAGAGGTTTCACATGCTTGCACTTTTAAGAAAATCACTTTGGATTAAAAGATAACGTTAGAATCAAATAAAACATGTAAGAGCAGAGACACGCCCACTCACAGGTAAACAAACGTTTTCGCCCACCGAAACATGGCCGCCAACAAACTCAAATGTTTCCGTGTCAAACGTGACCTCGTACGGACTCTAGTTTAAAAGGAGGTAACTCTATGTTCACGACTGAGAAATCGAAATTTAAAACAAGTACCCCCCCCCCCCCCCCAAATCTAAGCCCGCAAAATTGCGAGACGGCCGAGTTTTCCCGTGTTAAACTTTAGTCAATTAAAAACTAAATTAATATGCAATCATAAGTATCAGTTTCTTGTTCACCATGGAGAAGGAAAGACACAGAAAACAGTGGTATAATTTTTATTAGTGTTTACAAGAATTAAAACCAGCTAATAGTTGGATGAAGTTGTCCAAATCTGGCTCCAGCCGTAGCTGTCTGCCTTGAAAACGGCTCGCCTGCGGTACCTGTTTTTATGCCAATGATTCCCAAATGTATGTTAATGGCACCATTCAAGACCTACCAAACATGATTTCCATCACTAAACAATGTTTTTATGAAATCAAAAAGTGGATGACAGTAAATAAATTGAAACTAAACGAAGAAAATACAGACATCATTCTTATAAAAAATCCACGATTAAATAAAGATCTGGAAAGTGTCAACTTTGATTTATATGGGCATATGACATCTAGTAAAGAAGTTGTCAGGAATTTCGGTGTATATTATATTGACCACCACTTATCAATGGGCTCGTTTGTAGGATCTCTGTCCAAATCCCGTTATTTTCAGCTGAGAAGGATAGGCCTAGTTCGAAAGTACTTAAACGAAGAGACCACAAAAATACTGGTAACATCTCTTATCCTATCCAGATTAGACTATTGTAATTCACTCCTCCTAGCAGGTCTGAACAACAAATATTTGAATCGTTTACAAGTAATTCAAAACAATGCCGTTAGACTGATAACAAGATCTAAAATACGAGACCATGTCACTCCATTATTAAAAGAACTGCATTGGCTCCCTGTAAAAGAATAATATTTAAAATCTGCGTCATGTGTTTCTAATGTGTAAATAAAACTGCTCCTTTTTATCTACAAGAACTTATCAGTATATTATAAATCAGGGAGAAACCTAAGATCATCAAACGATAACACCCTACTTATGACACCTGTAAAATCATACAAATCATATGGAGAGTGATCTTTCTCATATCTTGGTCCATTCAGGTGGAACAGATTACCCATGAAACTAAGACAAATAAGAACTCTTGATAGCTTCAAAAGATATCTTAAACATTTTCTGTTCCTACAGGCCTATCCTTCATAAGCTTTTAACGTTATCTTTCATTATATTTGTTCTGTTCCTATGTCTGGATGAAAATAGTCTGTGTGTTTGTGTGTGTGTGTGTGTGTGTGTGTGTGTGTGTGTGTGTGTGTGTGTGTGTGTGTGTGTGTGTGTGTGTGTGTGTGTGTGTGTGTGTGTGTGCGTGTGTGCATTAATGTATATTGCATGATAAGAAAGGAAGTAGTAAGAAAGGTTTTTGAAAAATGGGTATTCCAATGTAAAGCGCATTGAGCTGCTTTTTTGGAAATGCGCTATATAAAGTTGATATATTATTATTATTATTATTATTATTATTATTATTATTATTATTATAATTTTTTATTTATTTATTTATTTATTTATTTTTTTAAAAATTATTTTTTAAATTTTATTTTTTAAATTTATGTTTTTTTAAAATTGTTTTTTAAACTTTGTTAATATGAAGAATGCATACTTACTTCCCATACTCCCCAACAGATTCATGTTTGTAATAACAAACGGAAGTAAAGCCTAATATCTTTGCCCTTTCAAAATTGTCTTCAACAACATTATTAATTTACATTTCTTTCAACGTCAGGTTTTCTGTCTGGGTGCTAAGCAAAATTTAAAAACTTGGTCCACTTCCCAAGTTTCCGAATATTTAGGCAACGCTGGCTTTTTTCATGTATGTATGTATGTATGTATGTATGTATGTATGTATGTATGTATGTATGTATG
>NW_004798193.1:105327-106435 GCF_000002075.1 Aplysia californica | reverse complement strand
CATTATAAAAGAAATTTTTCTTTAAAACTCTCCCTGCGACAGCTCCTAATTGCTTTACGCTGTGATCAACTTCTCTCTTTCTTGTTCTTCTATATGAATGAACGGATAGGCGGGAGATTTAACTGAGCTCTAGTTAAGCTTTCTGAAAATCGAGACGAAATGTAACTAGTTTGGTCTAATTGTATTCGATTCTTCTTTTTCTCTTCCTTTCTTTCTTTATTCGGATGGACATTGGAGAAGACGGCGGATTTTTTTTTTCAAAACCCAACACTGAAAAAGAGAGGCAACAGCATGAATGTTGTGAAATACACGTACATGTTCTGGCTTCTGGTTTATGTATGATGGCCCGGAATGGGTCGTAGCATCGCCTCTCCGTCTGCTCTTTAGACATGATAACATTCTGTATGTGAGGCATGGTGGTGAAATCAGGCGCTCGTCAATTTTTAGGCATTTAGAGTTATTGGTATCATCTTAAAGCTTGTTCACTTGTCTTTATTTGAATGAAAAAAATATTCATTTATCTTGAGAGCAAGTCGAGATAATTGCGAATGAAGGAGGTGGGGGTCACTTGTTTTCAGAAGGAAAATTAGTGAGAAAATGGCCACCAAAAATTAGTTATTTCCTTAGATTAAGAGTCAGTGGTAACTGAAAATTTACTTTTTTGTGCCTTTAATCAACTTTTTTCATAAAAATCCACCCAGAAATGAGTTTTATAAAGGGCACGAAAGGTATTGAGCCAAAAAACTAAAAATTCGATGAAAATCCACAAACCTGCGGAAAAAGAGAGTTTCTTCACTTTGATTATTTTGACGAGAGCCTGATTCCACCACGCTGCCTCACGTATGTGTCCTGTACGTCCTGACAAAGGTTAGATGACGTCTTGCCCGTGTGCTGGGAATTGAACTGTATCGTGCTGTGTAAAGAAAGAGCTGCTTCCCACTCATCACAGATGGGCTCGTGGGAGTTGGATTGTCATTGTTAAATGTTATTGTAGCCGGCAGATAGAAGGGCTTTGGGTCGGTGTCTATTACGAGGTTTTTTCTCTCCTGTTTTATGAAGCTTTTTGGTGACCTAGTTTTTTAACTCTGTCACTCTTCCTTCCAACCCC
>NW_004798193.1:103252-105227 GCF_000002075.1 Aplysia californica | reverse complement strand
ATCTAAAGGTTTCACATGCTTGCACTTTTAAGAAAATCACTTTGGATTAAAAGATAACGTTAGAATCAAATAAAACATGTAAGAGCAGAGACACGCCCACTCACAGGTAAACAAACGTTTTCGCCCGTCGCCCACCGAAACATGGCCGCCAACAAACTCAAGTGTTTCCGTGTCACGTGACCTCGTACGGACTCTAGTTTAAAAGAAGGTGACTCTATGGTTTCTTTTAAACATCAATGCTCCATCCTGCCACCCTATACAGGAGAGTAACAAACACAAAAAGAAGGAGGAGAGATCAAGACGAACGATGTTTGATAGGAAAGGAACAAACCGTACTTGAGCACCTGTCAATCACTCGCCGTGTGAATTTTTACTAAAAAGAAATATTGATCCAAGTCACATCAAAATACATGTAGGCATTTGCAATTTTCAGGGACACGTAAGCTTTGGAAATCACCAAACGTTGCTACCGTTTTCTCTCTATTTCTACTTTTGACACCAGGCGATATCATCTCCTTCAATCGCAAAGATCTTTACTTCTATTCAATATAGATATTATTTTTCCAGCCAAAGGCAGACAATTAATAAACGGGCATTAGATTATACTGATAACCTCACCCCAAAATAGTTGTCATGTGGCTTTTTCTAATTCAAAGATCGCAGTTCTCTAAATTTTACATCATTTAGTATGAACATTTATAATAGTCTCCTTGTTGTCATTCCAAGACCTAGGAACTTCCACATCGTTCTATACATGTATTGTCATTGCCTCACTCATCTAACGTAGCAGTCTGGTCTGTTGTACGCCCATAAAAATGTTTTAGTTTATATTTTTACCTTTCGAGTTGTGCAACAAAGGTAGCTTGCGAGTGTTCTTTCTCGTGCTTCAAAGAAAACCTTTTTGTGAAGGTAATTCTGCTGAAGTTTTATATCAGCCGTGGCACTTTCACTTTCTGTTGACTAAGTGTCCATTCTGACATACCGAGGTCTGCTGATGCTTTCACGGGTAGACTCACAATTCTGGACAGCCGGCCCCCACCACCCTCTTCCTGATTGTCCTATCGTAGTGGGTTCAACCCGTTGCGGATTTTCGTTTGTAGATTCCGAGGTATTTTTAGAATAAAATAAACAGACAAACAAACAAAAAAAATGGAAAGGAAAGGGTTTCCTAGTAATCTACAACTGCAAAGCAGATAACTGCATTCCAACATGAGAACAAAGTTTACATTGTAAGCTACCTTGTTTTAGCCCTGCTCCATCGTGACGACATTGTTTCTCCCTGCATATGGTGTACTCCATGTTGCAGAACTGAGTCAGCAGTAAGAATAAAATGAGACAGAGTGTCCCAGATCTTTTGCCCGTAGGTACAGACCAAGTTTGATTCTACGTTTCAATTTGGAGCCAGTGCTCAGCCTGTGCTTCGATTTGTCTAATAAAGTTGATATATTACTACTACATGTGTATATTAGAAAGATATACCCACCTCCAGATGAAGTTCAGCACATTTCATCCTAGGGGATAAAGACCCGTCTGTAAAAAGGTTTATCACCCCCAATTGGGGGGGGGGATGTAAATAGACCCACTGCTTCGTCTGCAGAAAGTGCAACCCCCTCAAAGGTGGAGTGTCGCACACGGACCCCAACCCTTTGTGATAAGTGTGCGACACTCACTTTGGTGTATCTTCCTCTTCTCCTTCCTTCTTTCTTTCTTCTTGTATCTCTTCTCCCACCGCTGACCTCGAGTGCAGTAAAAAGAGAGATCACCCATCCCACAGAGTGGGCGCCTCGTTGACCATGAGGTGCGACCCGTGCGGAGGGAAACCGGGTACCTGGCGGTTGAGGTGAGATCAGTCTACGGACTGTCCCTCGCCAACACACCTCTTTGGCCCAGGTTTTCCTCTTAGACGGGAGGGTGGCACGGCCCATGCCACTCAATCGGTTGAGAGCTGAAACCCCATCAAGCCCTGGGTCAATCT
>NW_004798193.1:101020-103152 GCF_000002075.1 Aplysia californica | reverse complement strand
GGATTTTCCTTTTGGTAAGTGGGTCCAACCCCGTGGGGGAATTTTTCGTTTGTAAAAATCCCGAGGGTTTTTTTTGGAATTAAAATTACCCCGGCAACCACCCAAAAAAAATTGGAAAGGGAAAAGGGTTTTCCCTAGTTAATCTTACACCGCAAAAAGCAGATAACTGCATTCCAACATGGGAACAAAGTTTACATTGTAAGCTACCTTGTTTTAGCCCTGCCTCCATCGTGACGACATTGTTTCTCCCTGCATATGGTGTCCTCCATTTTCCAGAACCTGAGCCAGCAGTAAGAATAAAATGAGCCAGAGTTTCCCCAGGTCTTTTGCCCGTAGGTCAAGCCAAGTTTGATTCTACGTTTCAATTTGGAGCCAGGGCTCAGCCTGGCCTTGGATTTGTCTAATAAAGTTGATATATTACTCCTACATGTGTATATTAGAAAGATATCCCCCCCCCCAGAGAAGTTTCAGCCCATTTCTTCCTAGGGGATAAAGCCCCGTCTGTAAAAAGGTTTTTCCCCCCCAATTGTCCGGGGGGGGGGGGGGATGTAAATAGACCCACTGCTTCGTCTGCAGAAAGTGCAACCCCCTCAAAGGTGGAGTGTCGCACACGGACCCCAACCCTTTGTGATAAGTGTGCGACACTCACTTTGGTGTATCTTCCTCTTCTCCTTCCTTCTTTCTTTCTTCTTGTATCTCTTCTCCCACCGCTGACCTCGAGTGCAGTAAAAAGAGAGATCACCCATCCCACAGAGTGGGCGCTTCGTTGACCATGAGGTGCGACCCGTGCGGAGGGAAACCGGGTACCTGGCGGTTGAGGTGAGATCAGTCTACGGACTGTCCCTCGCCAACACACCTCTTTGGCCCAGGTTTTCCTCTTAGACGGGAGGGTGGCACGGCCCATGCCACTCAATCGGTTGAGAGCTGAAACCGCATCAAGCCCTGGGTCAATCTTGACGGGAGGGTCTTGTACTTTCTCGTTGAGAGTATAGCTCCGGGGTAGCCCTGGCACAGCTCTGGTCATCCGAGCAATGTGTCCCCTTGTTGGGCTCCATGGCGGGCGGGGAGCCCCGGAGTAGAATCAACCATAAATTTCATATGGAATCCAAATCTAAAAAAGACCCTTCCCCATCTCCCAACGTTAACAAAAAGTCTCGGCTGGCGGGAGCGGGTGCGGCCGCCGAGCCGAGCAAAAACTCAAAAACAGGAAAAAGGACCTTTACCGTTGCTTCTTTCCTCCCTTCTCCCAGGGAGCTTCCGAAGCAGCCGTACGTTGCCATCAGCTGCAAAGAAGACGCACAGAAGAAGATCACTGATCTGAATCTGTTCAAGACGGGAGATGCACTACGACAGGCTCTGGGATACATTCCTACGAATGTCCAGAAGCTGTCCTCTGGTGTACTCCTCGTCAAGTGCGCAACTGAAGACGAAGTGACCAAACTCCTGGATACCACGATCTTCGGCGGTATTCCATGTAGGTCCGAGCGCTACCAGAAATTTAACCGCCCGAAAAGCGTCGTCCGCAGCCATGCGCTGAAAGGCTGTTCCATGGAAGAAATTGTGAAGCACTGTGAGGGAGTGGTCGAAGCCCGCCGGATTACTCTTCGGCGGGGGAGACTACTATTGAAACGAACACAATCGTCCTCACTTTCGAATCGTGTCGCCCTCCAGCCACCGTTCGGGCATCTTGCTTGGTACTCGACGTACGACCCTATGTGCCGAACCCTCTGCGCTGTTTCAAGTGTCAGAAGTTCGGGCATAGCCAGTCACGGTGCCGTCACGCAGCCATGTGTCCTCGTTGTGGCAAGACCGGGCATCCTGAGAAAGAATGCAAGGCTAGTCCTTGTTGCCCCAATTGCCACGGCCAGCACACAGCTTTCAGCAAGGAGTGCCCGACTTGGCTCCAAGAACGCGCCATCCAAGAATACAAGGCACGAAATGGCTGCTCCTTCCAGGAGGCCCGTAAGGTTGTCTGCCCGCCAATCACAACGCCAGTCATTGGCCGGTCGTATTCAAAGGCAGCCCAGGTGGTCACGAGGTCGGCAAGTAGTTCTACTGCCGACCTCCCAAAGCCCGCGGTCAACAGGCAAGTCTCTGTGCCTAAGAACAAAAAGCCAGCTACTATCACCGTG
>NW_004798193.1:99673-100920 GCF_000002075.1 Aplysia californica | reverse complement strand
TGTATGTATGTATGTATGTATGTATGTATGTATGTATGTATGTATGTATGTATGTATGTATGTATGTATGTATGTATGTATGTATGTATGTATGTATGCCCTTGAAAACCAAGTTGCCCTTCTGGGATCAATTTTAAAAAATGTAACTTATAATTTATAATACCTTTGACAAAACGTTTCACAGGTGTGTGCTCTCCGAAATAATCACAGCTCTTATTTAGTCTCCATCAAATTTTCTTTTAAGCTGATCTACTAGCATACATTACACCAAAAACATAAACAGCACAGAACAGTAAGGACAAAAACTTATTCATGATAGCTTCAGCTCCAGTGTGTGAAAAAAAAACAACCAATCCTGACATTTTCTTCATCAGTGTATCGTTTTTATTTACTGAACAGGTTTTAAAGGGAGGGGGGGTTGAAGAGGAGAGATTAAATGGAAGGTACTGTTTAAATGGTTAAAACCGGCTTATCTGTTTAAAGACTACTTTTCAAAATGGCGTACGGCACAGAGTCTCACACAAAGCAATCGGAAAGTATTCTCAAACCTTTCTAAGCATTTAATCTTTGTTTTCACTGAGCATCCTTGAAACATTGTTTTTTTTCAGGTAGAAGTACTAAAGTGGAACTTCTCACATTGTTACTGTTTTCATGGGTGAGAAGCTGTAACGTGTTACAATGCTGAGGAATGAAAAAAGAGGACCAATGAAAATCCTAGAACGTCATAATACCACAGTGAGTGCTGAACTTGCAAAACCAACAAAGGTCACTCTCACTAGTCTGCACTCTTTCAGTTATGGGATTCCTCTCCACTCTTTGTTTTACCAGCATTAACTCCTAGCATACTGAAGGCTAATTTTTGTTACTAGAATAAAACAGTTGTTTTTGTTTCTCTCGTTTAAAAAAATTGCTTGTTTCGCATAATATTACAAGTGAACAGCTTGCAGGCGAGTTGCAGCTTCTGTATGATGCACGTATTTTATTTCATTTGTTTTTCGTCTCCATTTCTTTCATTATTGATTATTCGTTGTCTGACACTAATTTTTTAAAAGACAAAAATAAAACGAAAAAACAAACAAACAAAAAACATGCGTCTCAATTGCACGTCTAAAACGTTCGCAACGTTCAAAACCGTTTTGAATGATGAAGTCCCATCTGAGCGAATCAAACTCTGTCTGTCTGTCTGTCTGTCTGTCTGTCTGTCTGTCTGTCTGTCTGTATGTATGTATGTATGTATGTATGTATGT
>NW_004798193.1:96218-97486 GCF_000002075.1 Aplysia californica | reverse complement strand
GAGAGAGAGAGGAGGAGAAAAGAGGCCGAGAGAAAAAACAAGAGAGAGAGATGGTGAGAGAGAATGAGGGGGGTACGAAGGCTAGAGAGACAAAGAGAGAGAGAGAAATAGAGAGAGAGAGAGAGAGAGAGAGAGAGAGAGAGAGAGAGAGCAAAGGAGAGAGAGAGAGAGGGAGGGTAGTGGGATCCACGTTCGTTCGGGTTGAAAAGTGAGAAAACACTTTCGAGTGTGATTATTTCACAGCTGCTCAAGTTATACCCTTTCCTGAGACTTTCCTCTCCTCGGCCGCCTCCGCTTTGAACACAACATTTTATGCTGAAGTGGCGCGACGCATGCGCATGTATACATCCGGGGAAGAGTCCACCAGAAGACATCTTTTCTTTCTCCCGCCTATTACTCTTTGGAATTTTTCTAGCCAAAAAGAAGAGGATTTTCTCCTTCAATTATCGTCAGAGTTGATTTGAAAGATAAGAGTCAATAAAACAGAGCTCTGAAGAGGAGGAGGAGACATTCTCAGGGAGGAATAGAAAGAAATATTAAAAGAAAGAAAAAAGGTAATTGAGTAATTGTGTAATTATTGTGGGAAAGTTTTACGGCGGTCGTTTTAATGTAAAGAATGAAGCCACCGTTCAATAGGGGGAATATTACAAACAAAAGATGGGACGAAATGGAGGAACAAAAGTGAAGGAAAGAAAGAAAAATTAGAGAAGGCATAAAGACGAGTTGATTGTTTACCCGGGAGACAACATGCGCCATTACGATGATCAGCAGCAGCAGACGACGTTGATTGGAATGTACGGTAGCCATTTCTTTGGGGAGAAAATCCTTTTGTGGGTGGCGGGAGATGGCTGTTTCTGGACACAATGAATTGTTGCTCCCTGCGGTGATGCTGGATGAAAAAAATATATTATAAATCTATATAGTTTTGCTCTGATTGTTAGAGTTGTTGCTGGTGTCATTGTTGTTGCTGCTGTTGTTGTTATTGTCGTTCCTGTCGTTGCTGTTGGCGGTGGTTTTGGTGGGTAGCGGAGGATTGCTATTTTGCGATACAATATTATATATTTTTGGTCCCTGTCATGATACTGACTTGGTGGAGATGCCTGATTTGTTAAAAATAATATTTTGCTCTGTTTCCCGTGGTGATGCTAACATGGTGATGATGGGTAATTCTTCAAAAATGTTATTTTGCTCCGATTGCTATCTGTTGTTGTAGTCGTTGTTGTTGTTGTTGTTGTTGTTGTTGTTGTTGTTGTTGTTGTTGTTGTTGT
>NW_004798193.1:82269-93683 GCF_000002075.1 Aplysia californica | reverse complement strand
TCTACAAAAATCCTGGACGGCGGAGTCGGGTTCGGCTCTGAGACGGTGATATATTGTATATAGGGAAAATAGAACCTTTACCGTTGCTTCTTTCCTCCCTTCTCCCAGGGAGCTTCCGAAGCAGCCGTACGTTGCCATCAGCTGCAAAGAAGACGCACAGAAGAAGATCACTGATCTGATCTGTTCCATGCCGGGAAGATGCACTACGACAGCTCTGGGATACATTCCTACGAATGTCCAGAAGCTGTCCTCTGGTGTACTCCTCGTCAAGTGCGCAACTGAAGACGAAGTGACCAAACTCCTGGATACCACGATCTTCGGCGGTATTCCATGTAGGTCCGAGCGCTACCAGAAATTTAACCGCCCGAAAAGCGTCGTCCGCAGCCATGCGCTGAAAGGTTGTTCCATGGAAGAAATTGTGAAGCACTGTGAGGGAGTGGTCGAAGCCCGCCGGATTACTCTTCGGCGGGGGAGACTACTATTGAAACGAACACAATCGTCCTCACTTTCGAATCGTGTCGCCCTCCAGCCACCGTTCGGGCATCTTGCTTGGTACTCGACGTACGACCCTATGTGCCGAACCCTCTGCGCTGTTTCAAGTGTCAGAAGTTCGGGCATAGCCAGTCACGGTGCCGTCACGCAGCCATGTGTCCTCGTTGTGGCAAGACCGGGCATCCTGAGAAAGAATGCAAGGCTAGTCCTTGTTGCCCCAATTGCCACGGCCAGCACACAGCTTTCAGCAAGGAGTGCCCGACTTGGCTCCAAGAACGCGCCATCCAAGAATACAAGGCACGAAATGGCTGCTCCTTCCAGGAGGCCCGTAAGGTTGTCTGCCCGCCAATCACAACGCCAGTCATTGGCCGGTCGTATTCAAAGGCAGCCCAGGTGGTCACGAGGTCGGCAAGTAGTTCTACTGCCGACCTCCCAAAGCCCGCGGTCAACAGGCAAGTCTCTGTGCCTAAGAACAAAAAGCCAGCTACTATCACCGTGGCAACCCCCTTTGAGGTTCCACTCTCTAACCGCTATGGGGTTCTAGGGGAGGGCGAGGAGGACTATTCCTCCGCCCCCTCTTCTCCCCCTCACCCCTCTTCTATCCCTTTTTCTTCTTCTCCTTCTTCTTTCACCTCACAGCCCATCCCTCTGATGGAGTGTGAGGTGGGCCTTCTCCCCTCCCCCCAGCCCCCCCCCCTTCCCAGTCCCCTCGGTCTGATCCAGCTCCCCCTACCCCTCCAGCAGATAAACCCCTGCCTATGGAAGAAGACAGCTGACCCCGGGAAGGGCGGAGTCTGTCACTCCTCCAAATCCCCCACTAGACCGCCGTGCAATCCAGGAGGGCAACTTAGAAAACACTCTGCCTCCCCCGCAAGGAGGAGTCAGAGTGTTTCTTCGAAGCCGGGGCCTTTGATCTCCAAACCCCCCCCCCCTAAAAATCATAATGGCGGTCCTGCAATGGTATGCCGGCGGAATCCAACATTCCATTGCAGAATTCAAAACATTTACAGGCCACACTGTGCCCACGGGTGGCCTGTATTCAAGAAACAAAATTTGCCCCGGCTTCAAACATAGACTTAAGAGGATTTACTGTGTACCATCACATTCACACGGAGAACCAGATTGCTTTTAAAACCCTTTATTTTGCTAGGTGATTTCAATGCCCACAGCCCCCTTTGGGGAGACAAACCTATAGACCAGAAAGGAAAAATAATAGAAAACTTTTTATTTCAAAATAACATCTGTCTCTTAAATGATAAATCCCCAACTTACAGAAACAGAGCCACTTATGGCACTTCATCCCTTGACCTCACCTTTTGTACCCCTGACCTAGTCCCAGATCTTGAATGGTCTGTGCTGGATGACCGTACGGACCATTTCCCAATTCTCATAAAAAACAATAGCCTCCAAAACGACCCGATCCTAGAACGCTTCAACTTTAAAAAAGCAGACTGGGACGGGTTTGCCAATCAATGTTCCCAGATTCTTAATCCGAATTTCGACCTCAACTACAATAAATTCCACGAAAAGCTTTTTAGAAATATGCCACAAACACATACCAAAAACAAAAACAAAACCCCGGAGGAACAAGATCTGGTTCTCTTGGGAATGTGAGGATGCAGTAAAGAAAAAGAAGGCAGCGTATCGAAAAGCCGTCAACAACACCACCATAGAAAACAAGATCAGTTATTTAAAGGCTCGAGCTGTGGCACGTAGATGCCTCAGGGAGAGCAAAAGACAATCATTCCAAAAATACATCTCCAAAATCAACAGCCTGACACCACTCAAACAAGTTTTCAAAATTGCTTTAAAAATTCTTAGGTAGACGCACAGACACCATTCGGCACGTCCAGAGGCCGGATGGAACCACAGTTGAAACACAAGTAGACATCGCAAACACAATAGCTACATCTCTCGCCAAAAACTCATCCCAAGCAAACTACAACACCACTTTTCAAAACATCAAAACTAACAGAGAAAAACAACACCTAAACTTCCACTCAAACAACACTGAAACCTACAACGTAGACAAACTAACATCGTGCATCTCGGACCTAGGCGATACCGGGACCGGATGACATCCACAACCAGATCATTAGACACTTACCCTCAGAAACACTTACACTCCTACTAAACATATACAACGACATGTGGCGGTCGCACTCCATTCCGGAGTCTTGGCGTCTCGCCACTTTCATTCCAATACCCAAACCAAACAAGGACCACACACACCCATCCAATTACAGACCAATAGCACTAATGAGCTGTCTCTGCAAACTGATTGAAAAAATGATTCACAGTCGTGTGGTTTCTGGAAACGATGGGCTCGTTGAGCGGTCTCCACTGCTGATTCAGGAAAACTCGATCCACTCGGGATCACCTGGTTCGCCTGGAGACCTTTATACGTGAGACGTTCGCTGAAAGAGGCCACATGAACGCCATCTTTTTTTACCTAGAAAAAGCCTTCGATACAACCTAGGAGTACGGTATTCTTCGAGACCTGCACGCACTCGGCATATGCGGTCACCTCCCTGCCTTCATTGGCAACTTCCTGAAGAACTGTTCCTTCCAGGATCGTGTCTGATCCTCCCTTTCAGACCCACACCAACAGGAGGAAGGAGTCCCCCAGGGGAGCATCCTTTCTCCTCTCTTATTCGAAATTAAAATAAATTCCATAGTAAAAACCCCCCAAAACAGCATACACAGCTCGTTATACGTTGACGACTTTTTGATATGCTGCCGTTCAAAAAATCCTCATTGGAAATCTATGGAAAGATACAAACGCAGCTGCACAAACTCGAAACGTGGGCAAACAATAACAGTTTCAAGTTCTCCCCGTCAAAGACGGTTGCAGTACACTTCTTCCGAACAAGCAGACGTGTGCTGCAGCCGGATTTGACACTATACGGGGAAAGGATTCCCGTCCAGGACCAAGCTCGTTTCCTCGGTGTCATTTTCGACAAAAAACTCACATTCATACCACACATCAAAGACCTTCGTGTGGGGTGCCAGAAAGCGCTAAACGCTTTGAAAATTCTATCGCATCCGGAGTGGGGCGGGGATTCAAAACACCTACTCCACTTGTACATCTCCCTTGTCCGGTCCAGGCTTGACTACGGCTATCAAGTCTACGGATCGGCAAAATCACACATCTTAAAAATGCTAGACCAAATACAAAACCAAGGACTCCGCCTCGCTCTGGGGGCTTTCCGCACTTCTCCGGTGGAGAGCCTCCAGGCCGAGGCCAACATACTACCACTCTCACTCAGACGCACACAACTCTCACTACAATACGCAGTTAAACAGAGCTCAACACCGGAAAATCCAGCGCACAACAGCATTTTTAAAACAAACTCAGAAACTACAAACAAATTCAAAAACAACGAAAAACTCATCAAACCCTTCGTCCTTAGAATCCTTGAGGACCTCAAAAACTTACACTTTTCCAAACAAGACATCCAACAATTTCTTTTCCCCGACCTCCCTCCGTGGCACCTCAACAAGGCAAAAGTAGATTTACAGCTGACCACACACAACAGAGAAAGCACACACTCCAAAACTTTTAAAGCAGAATACAAAAAACTATTAGAGAAATACCCCAGTCCGGAGCTCATCTTCACGGATGGCTCCAAAAAAGACAATGAAGTGGGCGCTGCAGCCCTATCTTCCAACAGTACACACCAGAGGAGACTCCATCCTGAAGCCTCCATTTTCTCTGCGGAGGCCACTGCCGTTGACATGGCACTGGACTCCGTAGAAAACTCGCCTAACAAATCTTTCCTTATCCTTTCTGACTCTCAGTCTTGCATCATCTCACTCACAAACTACATACTCCTACATCCAAAAATAGTTAGGCTACAACAGAAAATTCATACACTATCCGAGACAGAAAAAGGCATCAGGTTTGCATGGATACCTAACCATGTGGGCATCCGAGGAAACGAGCAGGTAGACGACCTGGCGAAGAAAGCCTCATCCCTTCTGCTGGGATCAACAATAAACACTCTCCCTCAGACTGACTTTAGAAATAAAGTCAAAAAGTACACCTCCAGTCTGTGGGAGAGCCACTGGGAAAAGCAGAAAAATAATAATCTATATGAAATAAAACCCAAACTAGAACAGCGAAATCCTTCGGACCTCTCCAGAAGAGACGACGTTATTTTTACTCGATTGCGCATCGGACACACGGCCCTGACCCACAAATACCTCCTACAGGGAAATGAGAAGCCGTTCTGTGTCGGATGTGAAACAGATTTTACCGTTAGACATATCTTAACCGAATGTCTAGACTTTGGAGAGATCCAAAGGAAATATTATAAATGCAAGAAATTGCAAGACATTTCTTCCGTCGTTGTTCCCAGCAGAATATTAAATTTTATGAGGGCCATTGGCCTGTATGGCAAATTGTAAAGTGATATCGTACTATTTAACATTTTTATTGTTAATTATAAGAGTTGTTTTAAATTGAAAATATATTCACACCAAATTTTTGATATTTTAGCATTTTAAAGTCTAATAGTTAACCAATCGTGCAGTGAGCTTTTGTCAAGTCACCATCTGTTCCAGTGTTGAGTGGGTCCAGTACCCAGTCCAGAATTTCCAGTTAAAAGATATCAGTAAACCATGTCTTCATATCAGCATGCAAATCTCTGAGGTGGTTGCTATACCTTTCTAGTTCCTCGTCTGAAACGTGCCCTTCTTTCCGTGTCTTCGTCAGGCTAAAAAAACTGAGCAAATTCTCTTCTGCCAATGTTTCTGCGAGTATTTCCAATTTCGACAAGAATTATGAAAGCATGGATTTTGTCTTGATCAGGTTGGTGTCATCCCCCTGCAGCTGCAAGTTGAACTGGTTGGACTTTGTGAAAAGATCTGTGAAGAACGCAATGTTGTTCTTGTGTTTTTTCAGTTTATTGCAGAGATCACAGTCTGCTTCTTGAAAAAAACAACTCCAGCACAGAGTCAAACAGGCAGAACAATAATCGTGTTCAACTGTTTCCTTTTGAGAGCCGCCAGACTTAATTGTGCAAAAGTAAGCATTGAAAGTCCTCTGTTGGAATAATCTCGAGTTCAAAGCGTGGACTTTGATCTTGTTCACACATTTGATGACAATGGCCAGTGTGTCATGCAGACTTTTATTCAGGTTTCTTTGCCTCCAAATTCTGTCTGTGAATAACACAGTGAACAGTAAGTACTCCAGGGACAGCTTTCTTCAATTCCTAAAACATGAAAAGAATACCTCTAATAAATAACATAATGCAGAACAATGATGCCAAATAAAATAACACTGATTAAATGATGTATGCCCTTTTGCATCACGAGAGACGATCATAAAGCAGTACTGTATTCTGGATACATCTTTGCCTGAACGGTAGACACAGAGGACATAGATTTCCCTAGTTATACCCCGCCCCTTCCTTCAGAGTTTGACTTTCTTGATATGCTTAAAAGGAGAGACATGATCACTACGTTTGGAAACAAGGAAGGTGTAAGGGCGTGTATGACAGTTTTACAAGAGTGATGGTGATATTTTAATGATAGGCAAACAAACTGAATAATATAGATTAAAGTTGACAAAATCAACAAAGAACAAAAGGAAACCAAACACAAATAATTAGTAACACGTTACACCGAGGGAAACAGAGGTCTGAGTTCCCCCCTTCAAACAAATCCACCACCTCCCCAAAAAAAGAAACAACACAAAAAAACAGCAACACAAACACCAGACAAAAATAACGAGCCCCCTCCCTCAACAAAAAATCATCATAAAGACTGTCAATGATCCCCTTGGAGACATAATCTATACAGATCAAGATTCTTGCCTATACCATCTATAATTTTTTTTAAAGAGATATTTTGGACAATGTAAAAGATTTAAGGCCATGAACAGCACAATTAGGTCACCTAAGAGATGGGATTCCTACCCTGTCTACCAGGGCCAACCTGGGCTGAGAGGGATACAACATCCCAGCAGAAAGACCGAGATAATAAAACTTCTCCCCACTCCGGAATAGAACTTTTGCAGGCAACAATGAAGAGCCTAACCACTACACCAAAGACACAGTGTACTATTCTTAGCATACCAAATTATTATTTTTATTTATAGCAATGATGATAATAATAATAATAATAATAATAATAAAAATAATAATAATAATAATAATAATAATAATAATAATAATAATAATAATAATAATAATAATAATAATAATAATAATAATAATAATAATAACAAAAGAAAAATAAAATAATAATAATGTTAAGAAGAAGAAGAAGAAGAAGAAGAAGAAGAAGAAGAAGAAGAAGAAGAAGAAGAAGAAGAAGAAGAAGAAGAAGAAGAAGAAGAAGAAGAAGAAGAAGAAGAAGAAGAAGAAGAAGAAGAAGAAGAAGAAGAAGAAGAAGAAGAACAACAAGAAGAAGAAGAAGAAGAAGAAGAAGAAGAAGAAGAAGAAGAAGAAGAAGAAGAAGAAGAAGAAGAAGAAGAAGAACAACAACAACAACAACAATAACAACAACAACAACAACAACAACAAGAACAACAACAACAACAACAACAATAACAACAACAACAACAAGAAGAACAAGAAGAAGAACAAGAACAAGAACAAGGAGCAGGAGGAATTAGAGAAGGAGAAGGGGGGAGAACAAGAAGAAAAATAAAATGAAGAATCAAGTAGTAATACATGTTACAAAGTGGGGACTTTTTCGTTTGTTACTCTACCTTGGGAGACAGCGAGAGAGATAGAGAGAGAGAGATACAGAAAGAGAGAGAGAGAGAGAGAGAGAGAGAGAGAGAGAGAGAGAGAGAGAGAGAGGAGGCCAGAAAGCACTACAGATGGAGGGTGGTGAGAGTGACAGTAACGGTGTCGTCGAAAGCGCAAAGAGTAGCCAACCGAAGGCCTACTTGGTGTATTCATGGGTCAAAATCAAAGGTTCAGCCTATCGTAGCCCGGTTTACGCCCTGCGTGTAGTCCCATGTGTGTGTATGTCTAGATCTAATATCTAGATCGAGATAAAAAATCATGAAAATATTGAAAGTAGGTTTCTCCTGCAGCAAATTTAGCGCGCACGCCGAACTGCGCCGAACGATATAATGTGTTCAGTGTGTTCGTGTGTAGATCTATGTCTAGATCTAGATCTAATATCAAATCTAGATAAAGATTTAAAAATCATGTAGGCCTAACTCTTTTTTTAAAAAGTGATTGAGCTGGAACTTTAGGAGAAAATGCCACACTTTCAAAGAGGGGAAGAAGTCTTACCCCTAAAGGTAGTCAAGGGGGATGCTACATGGATAAATTCAAGGTGAAATATTTATGTTTTGTTTCTTTCCTGTTTTCAGTCTTTTTCCTCTTCTTAACTTTCCTAATACTTTTTCATCATTATTCCATTCGTAGAACGGGAACTTTTACTAGTAATAACAATTTTTTAAAAAAATAAAAAAAAAAAAAAATTTTAGTAAAAAAATAATAATAAAAATAATAATAATAATAACAATAATAATCCTTCATTATTAAGCACAAACGAAAGTTGCTCAGGCTAGGACTAATCCTTTGATTTGAACCGATCATTTTAACTTTTTGCCTGGTAAAATTATCCCGCCATTGTCACAACTTGTCTCTCGTTACAAGTCATCAATGGGCTGCGGTCTTAATAAAAACCGTGTTTCTGCAAGAGAAACAAACACCATTATGGAGGAAAACTTTGAAAATCAATTATTTAAAAAGATATCGGTCAGAGAATGAATGGTATCAATATTGCAAGGGTGTACAAGTAAAAGTTTTTGGTTGAAGGTTCTAGCCTTTTTTTATTTCATTTTTCCTTTCAATCAGTAACCTTCCCTGCGTTGAATATTCAACTCAGATTAAGAAGAAACATTCAGACCAAAAGGTTGCTATAAAATAGGCCCCTAATTTTTCTAATCATATAGGCTGCTATTTAATTCTGCCCCTACTTCATCTGAATACACAATACATGAATTGATAATTCTCAACCTACCCCCACCAACCAGCAAACCAAAAACAACAATAAACAAAGACGGGCCAGGACTCACAGGCTCTCTCCTTCCCCTCCACAGCAAACTGTCCACACAACACAACAATGTCATCATCAGAGTTTCTAAACTTGGTTTACTCCATGACCAGCTAGCCCTGGTACACAATGGAAGTTGCTCAGGCACGGACTAATCCTTTGATTTCGGACGATGATTTTAACTTATTGCCAGGTGAGAATATCTCGCTTTTGTCACAACTTGTCTTGCGTTACAAGTCATCAATGGGCTACGGTCTTAATAAAAACCGTGTTTCTGCCAGAGAAAGTGACGCCATTAAGGAGGAAAGCTTTAACAATCCATTACTAAAAAAAGTATCGGTCAGAGAATGAATGGTAAAAATATTGCGAGGGTGTAAAAGTAAAAGTTTCTTGGTTGGAGTTTTTAGCTTTCTGTTACTTCGGTAACTGTCAGAGGTTACATTTTTTCTTTCAGTCAGTAACCTTCACTGCGCTGAATATTGAACTCAGATTAAAAAGAAAGCATTTAGACCAAAAGGCTAACATGAAATAGGCCGCTATTTTTAAAAATCAAACAAGCTGCTATTTAATTCTGCCCCTACTTCATCTCAATACACAATAGATGAATTAATATTTCCCAACCTTCCTCCTCCAACCAGCAAGCCTCACATGTCTCCTAAAAACAAAAATAAACAAAAAACGGGCCAGGACTCACAGACTCTCTCCTTCCCCCCCTCCCCAGCAAACTGTCCTCACAACACAACAATGTCTTCATCAGAGATTGTTCACTTGGTGTAATCCCTGACGAGTTAGCCCAGATACACAATGGGCGATGTTGGCTTTGTCTAGAGTGGACCGCAGTGCAGATAAGCCCAGTTTCAAATCCTTTATTATTATGCTCAAACAAAAGTTGCCCAGGCATGGACTAGACTAATCCTTTGATTTCGACGGATAATTTTAACTATTGCCTGGTGAAATTATCCCGCATTTGTCACAACTTGTCTTTCGTTACAAGTCATCAATGGGCTACGGTCTTAATACAAACCGTGTTTCTGCCAGAGAAACAGACGCCACTAAGAAGGAAAACTTTGAAAATCAATTACTGAAAAGTATCGGCCAGAGAATGAATGGTAAAAATATTGCAAGGATGTAAAAGTAAAGCTTTCTTGGTTGGAAGTTCCTGCTGTCTGTTATTTCGGTAACTGTCAGAGGTTACATTTTTTCTTTCAGTCAGAAACCTTTATTGTGCTGAATATTCAACTCAGATGATAAAGAAAGCATTTATACCTAAAATGCTATTATAAAAAAGGACACTATTTTTTAAAATCATATAGTCCGCTATTTAATTCTGCCCCTACTAAACTCAATACACAATAGATGAATTAATATTCCCAACCTCACACCCCCTTCTAGCTAGCACGCGTCTCCTAAAAAACAACAACAAACAAAGACGGGCCAGGACTCACAGGCTCTCTCCTTCCCCTCCACAACAAACTGTCCAAACAACACAACAATGTCATCATCAGAGTTTCAAAACTTGGTCCCCTCCCTGACCTGCTAGCCCGGGTACACAATGGGCGATGTTCGCTTTGTTTACACTGGACTGAATACCATTAAGTCCAAAGGCGTAACGTCGGTCTCAAGATCTGGCTCACTGTTAGAGACAATGCAAAAATTTTCCGTTGCACTCAGTGACCTGCACTAAGCCAAACTTAAATATTAACTCAGACAAATAACATTTAAAAAACCCAAAATACATTAATATAGCTAATGCCATTCTTAAATATTTTCTGCCTGACGTATCAATACACAAGGAATATTCAAACAAGCATTTTTCAGCCTGCAAGTCTTACAACTTTCCACCAAAAAACAACAATAAACAAAGGCGGGCCAGAACTTAGAGTTCCCCACCTTCCCCTCCACGACAAGCTATCAAAACAACACAACAATGTCATCATCAGCGATACAAGGACTCCCGGTAACACTTTCCTCTCCATAGCGTACTGTCAAAACAAACAATAACAATGTCACAATCAAAGATTTCAAACTTGGTTCACTCAGTCGCCAGAGCTGTCCCGGGCACACAATGGGCGCTGAGGTGTTGACACGTCTTTGATGTTAGCCGCCCTGGTCAGTGGGTCCGTAATTTATCCCCCCTGATTGAGTCTCATACCTCTGGGCAAGATATAATTGGCGCACACCAGTTGATATAAAAATCGGAGACATTGGTTTCTGTGGTCAGTTCAGTCAGAACCTGCTTCCAGTCTACATCGTTCCTTGAGTTCCTCAATCGAATTTGCGTCACGTTGTACTTGGAGATGGAGAAAGTTGACGAGCATGCTGCTGCCTTCAGCGCCTTGAACTTGGATAGAGGCCTCTGTGTCGGCAAAGGAACCTCGGCCGAGGTCGTCCTTGCATCATCTCGAGACGACGTATCCAGGAAATGTGCCGTGAAGATATTCGACCTGCTGAAAGACAACCAGTGTAATGAGTGGGGTTTTATCAAGGAAGTTGATGTCTTGAAGGAGCTTCGCCATCCACGTATCGTCTCGTTACTGACATCTTTGAACAACCCTTGCCACGGATATATTGTCTTAAAGTACTACCCGAACGGGAGTCTGGAGAAGAGTCTGAAAGCTGTGGAGCCCCCGCAGGTGCTTGGTTATATTCGTGATATCGGTGCGGCGCTAGAACACACACACAGTCGAGGAATTTTCCACCGGGACATCAAGCCGGCGAATATTCTTGTGGACGAGGAAGACCGCGCCGTGTTATGTGACTTTGGCCTCTCAGGACGGTTGAAGAACGGCAACACCAAAGTGACCAGATGGGTGACCACTCGCGGTTTCCATGGACCTGAAACCAAGAAAGGACAAGCGATGTGCCCTTTTAAGGTAGGAAATCTTTTTTTTTGTGTG
>NW_004798193.1:78746-82169 GCF_000002075.1 Aplysia californica | reverse complement strand
GTAGAAGAGGCGAAATGAGGGGGGGGAGGGGGGGAGGAGGTTGATGTAGATCTAGTACAGAGAAAAACAGGAATTACACCAGTTAGATTTTAAAACGGGGTTTTGAGGGGGTGAGGGAGGTCTCTTTCTTTAAAAAAAGAGGAGGAAGGATATTTCTGATCTTAATGTAATGTTATGAAAAAAAGAAGAGGGTTATCTCTTTCAATTTAGAAGAGAGAACGGATTTTTTTTTCGGAAGCGGGGACTTGATATCTTTTTATTATAAAAACTATTGATTTTTTTGTAAACTTTTCTTCGTAGGCTAGCTTTTATTTTTCTATCTTTTTGTAAAAATAATCTTATGTTTTACACTTGATGTTTCGTTGTCTAAGGGACAGACTAAGGGTCAGAGGGGAACTGGCTCTTGCTTTCTCTCTTTGCACGGATGTTAAGTATAGTTTGTTTTGTTTTGTTTTCTTTCTTTGTTTTGGGTTTTTTTTGTTTAGTGCGTCGGGAACTGGTGGATCTGTTTTTGCTTTCTTTTTTTATCTTTTGGTTTTGGACTGGCTTTGACGTGAGTGCATGCAATATGAGCCTTTCTTTGATGTTTTTTTTTATTCGGCCTGATCCATGTAGAGTAGACTAACACTAACATAAATCACGGTCACATGTAGATGAGACTGGGTGCACATTTCGGCTAATTTGTCTAGCGTGACCACCAAAACGTGATGACTCCATTAGGGAGTGGGAATGAGGGAAATGCCCACCTCGTGACTCATTTGGAGCAGAGGAAGTTAGGGACTAAAATGTTTTGCTAACCTTTAACCTTCGTAATGTTCTGGAATGTGTGTAGTGTTCTATGTTATGCTGTGACTTCTCTATTTCTATCTCTATCTCTATCTCTATCTTTATTTTTTATCTCCATCTCTATCTCTATTCGTGTCTCTATCTCTATCTCCTGATCTCAACTGTAACCGTTTACTAACCACATGGCGTCAATTTGTTAGGAACGGGCATGGGACAAAACAATCTATTTCAAGAAAAGACTTAAGGAAAAGTCAAAAACGTTTTTAATGCAGCCCACTTCGGTGTGACGGTCTCAAGCCCGTGAAATGCGGAGAGAAAATGTTTTAAAGCTGAAAACGATACGATTTCTGAGAACTCGAGGTACCCAGTGGCTGACCAGATCAAATTTGTTTATTTGATTTGGTTTCAGTCGCGTCTTCTCCTTTCAAAGATCTTGCCCTGTCGCTTTCTTGTGCCTACACAAGCAGTTACGTGACCATAAATATATCTCATTCTGTCATAGATGTTGATGATGACCACCTTTCGGCGGTAAGAAAGTCAACCACAGTCCAGGCTTGAAACTTGATGCAACTTATTTCTTTGGAAGTTTCTATTCCTTTCTGACCGAGTTACCTTCTTTGTGTTTTTCGTTAATGAATTGCTCAGGCCATCCTGTGTATGTTGTTCTTTGACTTCCTCTGCTCTTCTTTCCCTTCATCTTTCCACACACCAGCAGTTTCTCTAGTCTATTTGATCAGTTTTTGTGGCCAAATAATCTAAACGTTTCTGACGGTTCTGATTTTTGGTCTTTGACAACCTACCATTAGGAGCATTTCCCTTTGTTTTCTTTTTTTGTCAATGAGCTTCTGACTATTCTTTTTAACTGCCACATTTTAGCGGCCTCCAGTCATCTATCTGCGTCTTTGTTTAGAGTCCAGCTCTCGTATCTATACTAAAGGTTTGACAATACGCACCTTTTACTTTTAGGGTTCTTTTGGTTTGGTATACACTGTTATGTTTCTATTTAAGAGAATAGATTTCATCTTGCCGAAAGTTTCTTCAGATGTTGCTACCCATTATCTTTATCTTTGTGTCATCTTTTGCACGTAGTGCAATTGTGCAACCAAGGTATTTTAAGTTTTTAAAATTTATTTTATTCTTTTGTTCTTGCATGTGATATTGCATACTGGATGCAAACACAGGCGCTCATATAACCTTATGCAGTTTTGAGGGCCGTAAAACTTCTACTTAAAAAAAGCACAGGATGAGCAAATCAAACACAACTAAAAATGAAAGCATCGAGCAGACCAATGCTAGAGACACAGAAAAGAAAAACGGCAGAACTAAAAAGACAATAATTATCAAAGGAGTACAAAATTGAAATATTTAAAAAGAGATTTTATCTCTGCAGTTTGCAGGAAATTTCATCCATCATCTGATGAGACAGTGGCAGACTCAATATAAACGATGTACAAAGTTTCATCAAGTATTTATAAACTATTGTAAGCAACTTTTTTTACAATGATTGTTATTGAAATGATCTAATCAAAGACATTTAATTTTGCAAAGTTTTTACACAAATTTTCATCATGTACGCAAATGTACTTCGCCTGTACCCCCACCCCCTTGTTGATTTATAATAAACAATAATTCGCTCTGTGCATCATAGAAGTATTTTGGAATCGGATTGCCAATTGCAGTAACCTATAATCAATGAGGGACGAAAGCGGGTACCACGAAATGCAAAAACGAAAATTGTGAGACAAAACGGTTTCTCTCTAATACGGTTTGTATTCAGACCATAGCCTATTGATGACTTGTAATTAAAAAAAGACAAGTTGTGACAATGACGGCATAATTCCGACAGAAAACAAGATTCAAATTTTAAAAAAAAAAAAAAAAAAAAAATGGGGGGGGGGGGGTACGTTTTAGGTGTTTTAAGTATACACAGAAAGGGGCGGGAAAAGGGGTTAGGGGGGGGGGGGGAGGAGGGGTGATAGATCGATAACCACACGTCTGAGGTTTATGGCTTATATAAGTTATTTAATGAGGTGTGTACGTCTGTTGACGCTCAACCGGCAGCGTTCAGTACGACAGCACCCAATATGTACCTCTTGCAAAAATGAATTATCAACACACTAAGCAGTAACGAACTATACCAGTAATGTATCAATCTATAATCTTGGCTTGTCCACACTGATAAAACAAGCGTGATTTTCATTATTCCCAACAGACCCAAGAAACCTCAGCCAGGAACAATCTCGGCTTCCCAGTGAGCACACAGTACAAGCTGCGGAATGCAAGAAGCACTCAAACACTAACAAACTGGCAAGATATTTCACGGTTTACAGCCGGGTACTCATTCCCACCTGGGCTAAGTGAGGAAAATTAGTGTAATGTGCCTTTCCCAAGGACACAACGTCGACCCTCTGACGGGATTCACACACACACACACACACACACACACACACACACACACACACACACACACACACACACACACACGAATTCCCCTATACAAAACAGTTCCTTTATTCCTACCGGCGTAATATTTATATAATACAGTTCAATCTATAACCCCGCGAAGAAGTCACGTACTCAAAAAGTCCTTAACGTTGGAGGATTCTCCCAAGGAAAAGGAGGGAGGTGGGGGGGGGG
>NW_004798193.1:75254-78646 GCF_000002075.1 Aplysia californica | reverse complement strand
TTGTTCCGGCCATCCTGTGTATGTTGTTCTTTGACTTCCTCTGCTCTCCTTTCCCTTCATCTTTCCACACACCAGCAGTTTCTCTAGTCTATTTGATCTGTTTATGTGGCCACATAATCTAAACATTTCTGACGGCTTTGATTATAAGTCTTTGACAAGCTGTCATTAGGAGCATTTTCCCTTTGTTTTTCTTTCTGTCCATGAGCTTCTGAGTATTCTCTTTAAATGCCACCAGTCACCTCTATGCGTCTTTGTTTAGAGTCCAACTCTCGTATCTATACAAAAGGATTTACCATACGCACCTTTTACTTTTAGGGTTCTTTTTTGTATGCACTGTTATGTTTCTATTTAAGAGAATAGATTTCATCTTGCCGAAAGTTTCTTCAGATATTGCAACCCCTTTCTCTTTATCTTTGTGTCACCTTTGGTATGTAGGTCACTTGTGCGACCAAGGTATTTTAAGTTGTTTACTGTTTCATTCTTTTGTTCTTGCATGTGATATTGCATACTGGATGCAAGCTGAGGCGCTCCTATGACCTTATGAAATTGCGAGCTCCGTAAAACCTCTACTACTAAAACAAAAAAAAGCTCAGGATGAGCAAATCAAAACACAACTCAAAATGAAAGCAGCGGGCAGACCAATGCTAGAGACACTAACGAGACAGTGGCAGACTCATTATGAACGATGTATACAAAGTTTCATCCCGTATTCATAAATATTTTAAACAATTTTTTTACAATGATTTTTATAGAAATTATACAATCAAAGACTTTTAATTCTGCAAAGTTTTAACACAAATTTTCATCCTGTACGCAAATGTTCTTCGCCGCACCCCCCCACCCCCCATTGTTGATGTGATAATAAACAATAATTCTCATTGTGAATCATGGGAGTATTTTGGAATCGGAGTGCCAATTGCAGTAACCTATAATCATTGTGGGACGAAAGCGGGTACCACGAAATGCAAGAATGAAAATTGTGAGACAAAAACGGGTTCTTCCTAACACGGTTTGTATTCAGACCATTGCCTATTTATGACTTGTAATTAAAAAAGACAAGTTGTGACAATGACGGCATAATTCCGACAGAAAACAACCTCTTTGGGGGGTGGGGGGAGGGGTGAATTAAAATGATTCATCACCACCTTGAATGACTTATTAAATATGTTTATGGATGTCATGTAGGATTTGAATTTGGCTCATCTGTAGGGCAGTCCAGTCTAAGCATAGCCAACAGCGTCCCCTGCTGGTCAGGGAGGGGACCAAGTTTTGAAACTCTGATGATGACATTTTTGTGTTGTGTGGACAGTTTGTTGAGGAGGGGAAGGAGAGAGCCTGTGAGTCCTGGCCCGTCTTTGTTTATTGTTGTTTTTGGGAGACGTGTGAGGTTTGCTTCTTTCATTAGTACCCGCAAGAGGACATTTAAAATAGGTAAGATGACTCTCCAGACTGATTGTCCTGTGCAGCTCACATTCTGATGTTGTTCCAGCTTTTTTGAGGAATGCTATAATGAATATATATACTTTTTTAGACTTTCTAGTATCTCTCCGTTGTTTTAAACAGTGCTATCACTTTTTTTATACCAAACTCTCCTGATACAGTGATCATTTCGATGGATATGTTTTCTAGGCTAGGTTCTTTGCCATATATTTCATCTTTATTCAAGGCGTCTTGTACTTCTTCTATTAGAATTGGTGGTCCTACGATGTCTTTCAGAAATGCTGGCGCGAACCTCTATCGTCATAGTACACTTTTTCAAAATATTCCTACCATTTGTTCAATAAATCTCTAGTGTCCATCAACATTTCTCCTCGTCCTTATTTTAAACATTATATTTTCGGTGACCGTTTCTATCCCAACCGATTTTGAATCTTTTGGTGAACAAGTTAGCTGTCTTTGGTCTTGTTATTTTCTCTTTTTTTTTCGCATTGTGAATTTACCCATAATATATAGTTGCATTCGTTTGCATATTTTTTTCATTGCCGATCTATTTCCTTGTATTTCTCTACAACATTTTTTGTGTGTTTTCTTTTTTCTTGCATAATACATTTTATCTAGTATCTCTGGAGTTATTCATTTTGTGTGCTCTTTTTGTTTGGTCACAGGTACGTGTGCATCGGCTGCTGTTGAAGATTTCCACTATTTTTTTGACACTTTTCTTCTGCGTTTCTTTGATTTCAAATACCTCAAACTTGCTCTTGACACACACAGTATATTTCGTCTTCTTTTCTTTATCAGAACGCAAAAGGTCTAGATGTGATTGTGGTGGTCTTTTGCCCTTCTTTAGCTTCTTTAGTTTTACCTTCATACTTGCCCCATTGGTATGTGATCACTTCCAAAATCTGCTCCTGGCATTGACGTACCAGAAGTTATGAGCTTTTGAAGCGTTTTTTTGTATAAGAAAATAGTTTATTTTGTTCTTTACTTTGTCCCTAGGAATCTTCCAAACCCAGCATCTTTTTGGGTTGTTCTTGAACCAGGTGTTCATCACAGCAAGTTTGTGTTTTTTGCAAAGTTCTACAAGCTTCTCGTCTCGTTCGTGGATTTCACCGATTCTGAAGGGCCCACTGTGTTCTCTATTCTTTCTTTTCCTATTTTTTGCTTTGAAGTCGCCCGCTATTTTGATAATATCCTGTGACTTCAGCTGTTTCACTGCTTTTCAACTTTTTCAAAGAATGTCTCTATTTCTATCAGGTCCTTAACTGCAGTTGGTGCATTTAATTGGTGAACACCTATTTCAAATGTCTTTCCCTTCAGTTTAGCAATAATGATTCTGTCAATAACTGCCCAGAAACCTTTAACGGCCTTAGAGTTATCAGAATCTAATATAATGCCTAATCCCATCTGATGTTCATCTCCACCTGAAAAAAATTGGAATTGATACCTTATAGTAGGCTACAGTTGCTTCCTATAGAGGCAGAGCTCCCACTGAGCAGGTTGTCCCAGCCAATGTACAGTACTAACAGTATCTTCTGTTAGGCACACTTGAAAAGTTGGCCAGTTCAAAAGGACCTTAGACCAACTTTAACCTCCTTGGCCAGTTCCAAAAACTATCCTTGGCTGCTCCACAGTTCATTCGTCACCTGCCTGCCATAACTTCACGTAATTTGTAACCCTGCTCCGGTGGCTAAGTGGGGACTTAAATTTTCCCAAGGGCCTCCCAGAGGCTAGCGGAGGGAAGGACCTGCCTTACTACTCCGGCAGATGGAAGATCAGTGTAATGTTTAGTCACGCCAGTGTGTACGGAATCATAACCATTCCTGACCTTCATACATAATTTATGTATGAGGTCAGCTTCCGCTTTGTGCTACTCCACGAGCGGACGTGTTTGGCTTGTGAGCCTAGTGAATTCTCCATTTTTTCAAACTTTTCGACTGTTTTAAATTATCTTA
>NW_004798193.1:72749-75154 GCF_000002075.1 Aplysia californica | reverse complement strand
TGTGGGTGTGTGTATGTGTGTGTATGGGTGTGTGTGTGTGTGTGTGTTTGTTTGTGTGTATGGGTGTGTGTGTGTGTTTGTGTTTGTGTGTATGGGTGGGTGGGTGCGTGTGTGTGTATGGGTGGGTGGGTGTGTGTATGTGTATGGGTGGGTGGGTGCATGTGTGTGAGCGTCTATGTCCGTGTTTAGCTGCTGTTTGTGTGTACTCATGGATGGGTGTGCGTGCTTATGTGCGTGGGTGTGTTTTAGTGTGTTTGTGCTTGTGCATGAATGCGTGCTGGTTTGAAAACAGTTTTCTAGCAGAAGGGCCGACCTATTCATTAAACAATTCTACATACCCATTTAAAACTATAAAGGGCCGTTTAGACTAAAGAGCACGATATAAACGACCCATCACACCCCCTTTCCACGCACATTGTAAGATCACGCAGCGGCAGATATGTACCTCCAAATACAAAGAAAGAAAGAAACATTAAAAAAGAAGTTTTTTACCATATAGCATAAGGCTTTTGCCAAAATAAGCATAGATGTGTGTTGCTCTTAGAGTATGCATCTATATATTATAACTCCAAAGGTCTTTGATTAAATTCCTGCATGTGGTTGAATGATGCATCTGAATCAGATGTGAATGTACATTTTGTCAGCTTTACTTCTCTTTTCATATTGAATTTTGATGTGAGTATAATTTATATATTAAACACACACGGTCAAACCTCCAGAGCATGACAACTATCCTGTGTTTAAAAAGACTGAGATGGCTGGGCCACGTCAAGAGAATGGATGACAACTATCCTGTGTTTAAAGAGACTGAGATGTCTGGGCCATGTCAAGAGAATGAACGACAACGGAATCCCGAAGCAACTTCTCTATGGAAAACTAGCCCAGGGAAAGAGACAAAGAGGAAGACCGAAATTGAGGTACAAAGACACCTGCAAAAACAGCATATCTAAGCTTGGAGTAGATGTTAACACCTGGGAAGAAATAGCTGAGGGCCGGAAAACATGGAGGAATATTATAAAGGAAAGAACTAAAATGCTATAGAACAGCCTTATAAACAACCAGGCTGAGAAGCGCCAACGACGAAAGGAAAATAACGGAAATACAGAGCTTCGATCTACGACACTAACATGCAAGCATTGCAACAGAATCTGCGCTTCAAACTTAGGAAGAATTAGCCATGAAAGAAGCTGCATGAAGACAACCTTGAGACCATCTTAAGCTAAATTGGCCGTCTGCTTAGACGAAAGGAGCCATATGATATATAATTTAAACTTTTTATGTATACCTGCATGTGTTTTTACGGTCCTGTACAGCAAGAAACATTTCCGTCTGGGATAATAACGCATTATCGTATCTCTTATATTATCAATTCGGGCAATGATCGTTTAAAATAAATAAAACGTGCTTGACGTTTTGCATATTTACAGAGTCAGTGGTAAAGCAACTTTGTTCAGGCTGCATATTATATGAATAAATAAACATATTATTGTTTAGTCACGCCAGTGTGTACGGAATCAAAACCATTCCTGACCTTCATACATAATTCATATATTATGAGGTCAGCGTCCGCTTTGTGCAACTCCACGTGTTTGGCTTGTGAGCTTAGTGAATTCTCCATTTTCTCAAACTTTTCGACTGTTTTAAATTATCTTATGGACTCAAAAGAAATTCTCGGTGCACTAACTTCCATTCAGGAACGTCTTACTGCCTTAGAAGCACGACCGATAGTGAATGAACAAGGTGAGAACGATAACATAGCAGGCCCTGGGCCTAGTAGATCTACCGTTACTGGATCTATATCTACTGCCAGTGATAGCCAGAACAATCCGAGCGGCCCCACTGACCCGCATGAGGCCAGTGTCTCCCCCCGCTCTGAATTAGATTTACAACGGGAGTTCGAGAATATCAAAGAACGATTATCTAAGATATATCTACCCTCCCATCTCAGACTCAACGAGTCGTCATCTGGCATTAAACAAGAGCCAAAGTCTACTCTGAAAGTTATATCCAAAACAGCACGTTTTTCTGAGACTGGGCTTCGACACCTTTCAGTGTTGTGCTCACAACAGGATGGTGACCATTGTTCATTGTCGGAGGCAGACATGGGAGTGTTGTTTACCATCTTCTCTGCTCAACAACAGTTCGTACAAAAGGAGTATTCTGCGTTAGTAGTCAAAAATACATTCTCGGAGGAAACGGCACGCTTATTCAGGTTGTTTGAAAATCACACATCAGCGTTCAATGAGTCATCGCTATATAATCTGCGGATCGCTGCTGACTTGGCAATTTCAAGGGAAAGAGCAAGTAGTAGAACCGACAGATCACGAGGTCAGCGAAGCCATGGCTTCCAGAGAGGCACATCGTTCCGTCAACAATTCAGGGGACGTGGCTTCAGTTCGGAGTGG
>NW_004798193.1:70374-72649 GCF_000002075.1 Aplysia californica | reverse complement strand
CAGGGGTTAAAGTAAGCTTTTGGGTGAAAGTCTGCTTCGGTAATCCGGAACGTCCAGAGTACATTTTTCTTCAGTCAGAAACTTTTATGTGGTGAATTTCAGTTCAGATGGTAAAGAAAGGCATTATCCCTAAAAGCTATCTAAAAAAGGGCACTATTTTTAAAATCATATAGTCCGCTATCTATTCTGCCCTACTAAAACTCAATACACAATAGATGAATTAATATTTCCCACCCTCACCACCCCTTCTAGCTAGCACGCGTCTCCTAAAAACAACAATAAACAAAGACGGGCCAGGACTCACAGGCTCTCTCCTTCCCCTCCACAACAAACTGTCCAAACAACACAACAATGTCATCATCAGAGTTTCAAAACTTGGTCCCCTCCCTGACCAGCTAGCCCGGGTACACAATGGGCGATGTTGGCTTTGTTTACACTGGACTGAATACCATTAAGTCCAAAGGCGTAACGTCGGTCTCAAGATCTGGCTCACTGTTAGAGACAATGCAAAAATTTTCCGTTGCACTCAGTGACCTGCACTATGCCAAACTTGAATATTAACTAAGACAAATAACATTTAAAAAACCCAAAATACATTAATATAGCTAATGCCATTCTTAAATATTTTCTGGACGTTTCAATACACGATGAATATCCAAATCAGCGTTTTCCAGTCTGAAAGTCTTACACCTTTCCCCTAAAACAACAATAAACAAAGGCGGGCCAGAACTTAAAGTTCCCCACCTTCCCCTCCACGACAAGCTATCAAAACAACACAACAATGTCATCATCAGCGATACAAGGACTCCCGGTAACACCTTCCTCTCCATAGCGTACTGTCAAAACAAACAATAACAATGTCACAATCAAAGATTTCAAACTTGGTTCACTCAGTCGCCAGAGCTGTCCCGGGCACACAATGGGCGCTGAGGTGTTGACACGTCTTTGATGTTAGCCGCCCTGGTCAGTGGGTCCGTAATTTATCCCCCCTGATTGAGTCTCATACCTCTGGGCAAGATCTCATTGGCGCACACCAGTTGATATAAAAATCGGAGACATTGGTTTCTGTGGTCAGTTCAGTCAGAACCTGCTTCCAGTCTACATCGTTCCTTGAGTTCCTCAACCGAATTTGCGTCACGTTGTACTTGGAGATGGAGAAAGTTGACGAGCATGCTGCTGCCTTCAGCGCCTTGAACTTGGATAGAGGCCTCTGTGTCGGCAAAGGAACCTCGGCCGAGGTCGTCCTTGCATCATCTCGAGACGACGTATCCAGGAAATGTGCCGTGAAGATATTCGACCTGCTGAAAGACAACCGGTGTAATGAGTGGGGTTTTATCAAGGAAGTTGATGTCTTGAAGGAGCTTCGCCATCCACGTATCGTCTCGTTACTGACATCTTTGGACAACCCTTGCCACGGATATATTGTCTTAAAGTACTACCCGAAAGGGAGCCTGGAGAAGAGTCTGAAAGCTGTGGAGCCCCCGCAGGTGCTTGGTTATATTCGTGATATCGGTGCGGCGCTAGAACACACACACAGTCGAGGAATTTTCCACCGGGACATCAAGCCGGCGAATATTCTTGTGGACGAGGAAGACCGCGCCGTGTTATGTGACTTTGGCCTGTCAGGACGGTTGAAGAACGGCAACACCAAAGTGACCAGATGGGTGACCACTCGCGGTTTCCATGGACCTGAAACCAAGAAAGGACAAGCGATGTGCCCTTTTAAGGTAAGAAATCATTTTTATTTTTGTGTGTAAACTATTTTTTTGTTAATGTTTCTCCCATTGTTTGCCACTCTTTTTAAAAACTTTTCGTTCTGTTTGTCCCAACTTCTCCCTCTGCAATCTCTTTCCAACATTGTAACTCTCTGTCTGTTTATATGTTTTCCACTTATTCAATCTCTTTAACAAACACACACACACACACACACACACACACACACACACACACACACACACACACACACACACACACACACACACGCACACATACACACACATATACACACACGCACACGCACACACACACACACACATACACACACACACATACTCTCTTTCTCTGTTTCTTTCTCTCCCTCTTCCTTTCCTACAGACAGTACTCTCACCGTGTCTCACTTTCTTTCTATTTTTCTCCTTTCCCTCTAACCACCTCCCCCCTCCTCCTCCCCCTAACCGCTCTCTCTCTTTCTTTCTCTCTCTCTCTCTCTCTCTCTGTGTCTCTTTCTCTCTCTCTCTCTCTCTCTCTCTCTCTCTCTCTCTCTCTCTCTCTCTCT
>NW_004798193.1:63902-70274 GCF_000002075.1 Aplysia californica | reverse complement strand
ACACACACACACACACACACACACACACACACACACACACACACACACACATACACACACTCTCTCTCTTTAGCTGTGTGTGTGTTTGTGTGTGTGTGTGTGTGTTTGTGTGTGTGTGTCCCTCGCTTTGAGTGTCTTTTTCTTTCTCTTTCGCTTATTCTTCTTCCGCTTTCTTCTCTCACTCCCCTCTCCCTCTCTGATAGTAATGCACATGGCCAAACGCAACTGACATTTTCTAGTGAAACCGAAACTAACATCAGTTACAATGTAACATAATAATATTTAACTTTGCTTCCAACAATCTGTATCATTTAAAAATAAATAGATATAAGCTAGAAAAATGGCAAAATATTTTCTGAAACAGCTTGTTACAAAATGAGCCCTACACGTATAAATCAAGGGGTAAAGTTGTATAACAATGTAAGGTGACACAGTCAGTATTTTTATGAAAAGGTTTAATAAGTGACAGTAAGGATTAACTTCAAACATTATTTAACTTGGGGCAATAAATAGTACATCAAACCAGTTCCTAAACAACGTCAGGAGAAAATAATGCTTTGTCAAGAATGATACCGAACAAGCAAAAAGTGATACCCTAACTTAAATTTCGTATTGGAATATTTTTGCTTTCAGTATTAAATCTCGTTCTCTACTGAAATAAACTAGAAAGTAAGACATTAATTGTGGTGTCGTGGTTATGGACCTTGCAGTTGCCCGCAGCACACCACAACTCGATTTCCATGTAGGAAGAATCTACATCGAGTGTCTGTTAGAGATTAATGCTACGAAAGAAAAGTTCCGACTCTCTTTTACGTAAACCAACAGTTCCCAGTTACTTTAATCATTAAAACCTTCTTCTTTTTTTTAGAACTTATTTTCGAAAAATAAAAGTTGATGCTTAGTAGTGTTCCGAAATCAAAGTTATCCTAAATCTGAAGATGTTCGGAGCCAACCAGGTAACCACCGGAAGAAATCACATAATAAGAAAGTAAGTAATTGGGTTCGGAGTCGATTCTTACGATTCCTCCTAGCTTTCAATAATCGGGAACTTAGCCGCCCAACACTAGTGTCTGCTGTCTTTCTGCTGGTAGGCTACTGTCCGAACGTCCATGGCTGATCAGAACCTTAGATATGTTGATAATGTTAACAGTGATCTGAACCAGTATGTGTAAAGTACGTCCATGGTTTTAACGCCCCTATCAACACAATATTTGGACAGTCCTGGATATGGCAGAATGTGCAACGGCAGCTCGCGAACGTGAAGGATGGAGGGTCGTTTCACGTCACTTCTGAGTCAGAGATAACACCTCCAGGTATCCAGGTATCTAGACTATGAGGCTACTTAAGAGACAGGACCTCCGAATTTATCGTACGTTACCGATAAAACAGAGCCAATTGGTCTGAGAGCCTTGAAAACTGCAAAAAAAAGTACCCGTATTCCAGAACACCCAACTTTGAAAACAAACCAAGGCCATCCGCTCTGTAATCCAGCATGATACATGCTGAGTTAAAAGAGTGCCCGTTCAAGAGGAGCTTAGGAGAGCCACGGGGGCTGGATACGAAAGACGAGCATGACACGGAAGGGACCATTAATTAAAGCTCAGTTGGTGCCATCTTAGTCTACGGACTGTACAGCGTGGTTCCAATTTTGAGCAGGGTCATCTGCAATTAAATAACCTTACAGTATTGAAATAGACAATAAACCTCTACAATGGCAAAAGGGACAAAGTCTGGAGTCCGCTGAAATATTTTTAATTAGAATTCTCAAAATCTCATTGAAACGAGCAGATAGAGAAAGGCTTCAAATTACAGGTTGCGAAAGTTCTCTAATTAGAACTCTCAGTAAAAGAGAAATGGGATTCTTTGGCCATACAAACAGATTTAATGGACTAGAGAAATTGCTCCTGTCTAAATAGGAAATAGAGGGAAAGAAGAGCAGAAGAAAATATAGAGTAGCATACACAGATGGCCTGGACATCTTTATTAATGATACAGTGAGAAAGACCTAGCTGCTCAAGAAAATGGACAACAGAAAAGTGTGGGGTACCAAGCTCGACAATATTTGCCCCAGAATGTTTAGTCGCGCCAGTGTGTACGGAATCATAACTATTCCTGACCTTCATACATAATTTATGTATGAGGTCAGCTTCCGCTTTGTGCAACTCCACGAGCGGACGTGTTTGGCTTGTGAGCTTAGTGAATTCTCCATTTTCTCAAACTTTTCGACTGTTTTAAATTATCTTATGGACTCAAAAGAAATTCTCAGTGCACTAACGTCCATTCAGGAACGTCTTAGTGCCTTAGAAGCACGACCGATAGTGAATGAACAAGGTGAGAACGATAACATAGCAGGCCCTGGGCCTAGTAGATCTACCGTTACTGGATCTAGATCTACTGCCAGTGATAGCCAGAACAATCCGAGTGGCCCCACTGACCCGCATGAGGCCAGTGTCCCCCCCCCCCCTCTCTGAATTAGATTTACAACGGGAGTTCGAGAATATCAAAGAACGATTATCTAAGATATCTCTACCCTCCCATCTCAGACTCAACGAGTCGTCATCTGACATTAAACATGTTATATGTCTGAAAGTTATATCCAAAACAGCACGTTTTTCTGAGACTGGGCTTCGACACCTTTCAGTGTTGTGCACACAACAGGATGGTGACCATTCTTCATTGCCGGAGGCAGACATGGGCGTGTTCTTCTCTGCTCAACAACAGTTCGTACAAAAGGAGTATTCTGCGTTAGTAGTCAAAAATACATTCTCAGAGGAAACGGCACGCTTATTCAGGTCGTTTGAAAATCACACATCAGCGTTCAATGAGTCATCGCTATATAATCTGCGGATCGCTGCTGACTTGGCAATTTCAAGGGAAAGAGCAAGTAGTAGAACCGACATATCACGAGGTCAGCGAGGCCATGGCTTCCAGAGAGGCAGATCGTTCCGTCAACAATTCAGGGGACGTGGCTTCAGTTCGGAGTGGATGACATCAAACCGACCTCCTTACTCTGCTGCACAGACCGATGAAAATTAGCCGTGTTAGGCTTATCTTAAGTCAAACTAGTAAGCCTGCTTGTTGTGTGTAGTGAACGCTACTGATCATGACAATGTGTAAAATGTGTGTGCATTGAATGGCTAATTTTATTGGAGGCTCTTTGACTAGTTCGTATCAGGAATGGGAAAATATAACAGAAAATTCTTGTGTGCTGTCATGGATTAGGAATGGTGTGCCCCTTTGGCTTACAAGCAAGCCTATCCCATTTGAAGAACGCAATAAAACATTTAATGACCAGGAATTATTGTTTTTAAAGGAAGAAATTCCAAGGCTGTTAGATAGCAAATGCATTCAGAAATGTGACTCTAAACCAACATGTGAATCACCTATATCAACAGTACCAAAATCTGACAGTTAACTTGGAATTATTACAGATCTACGACATATAAACACTTATTGTGTGTCCAAAGGCTATGTAAATGAAAACATTAACCAGGTCTTGGAGATAATAGAGCCTAATGATAAGTTGATATCGTTTGACATAAAATCTGGATTTTTTCATCTGAAAGTTGCCCATGAGTACAGATAGTTTTTAGGATTCTACTGGAACGGTGATTATTATGTGTAGGCTGTATGTCCCTTTGGTCTCAGCCTGTCTCCCTATTTTTTCTGCAAGTCCATTCGACCAATTGTGCAGTTTCTTCGTAACCAAGGTGTCAAATTAGTTTGTTATGTCGACGACTTCATTGTCGCAGCCCCATCTGAACAAATCGAGTACTCAAAACCGGCACTTATAGAGACCTTGCAGAAACTTGGTTCTATATCAATTACAAGAAGAGTGCTTTAGAGCCCTCATATAAATTGAAATATATTGATAAATTGAAATATATTGGGTATATCATTGGCACTATCTCGGAACCTGACACAGTCCGGCTGTCCATTCCAACTGCAAGAATCACGAATGTGAAAAGGGCAATAAAGAGGGCAGTTGTGTCAGGACGTATATCAGCCAGGGGCTTGGCTAGAATAACAGGACAATTGATTTCTATGTCCAAGGTTTTTCTTCCTGCTAAGTTATTACTCAGAAATGTGTATAGACTTTTAAGTAAAAAACATTCATGGCAGGATGTGCTTATTATTGATGAATCCTCTAGTGCTGGTCTACTGTGGTGGTTAGAGGCCCTGAAAGGATGGAATGGTCGTACTTTCAAAAAAATGCCAGAAAAGTTGCTGCAACTGACCCACATGGTGCAGGGTTTTTGGGACGAAACGTCCAGCCAGTTGAGCTCAAATGCCAGAGAGCTGCTGGCAGTACTTTTGGTTTTAAAGAGTTTCTTACCTTTAGTCAAAAACAAATCGATCCAAGTCCTTTCAGACTCGGTCACCACAGTAGCATACATAAATTTTCAGGGAGGTGCCAACAAAGTGTTGGACACCATAGCACGAAATCTCTGGACATTGTGTATCAGAAATTGTATCACAATCCAGGCAGAGCACCTGACTGGTCGGCTCAATACAGAGGCACACAGCCTGAGCAGACTTCCAGCACAGTACGAATGGTATTTATACCCAGGGCTATTTCGGTATTTAGATACTTTGTATGGTCCTCACTCAGTGGATAGATTTGCAGACGGAGAACAATTTTGTGAATCCGCCTTTCAGGCTTTTACAAAATGTTTTAGAACACATACGGCTAACCCAAGCAGAGGCTAGGATAATAGCCCCCTTTTGGCCCTCCCAAATATGGTTCTATCTGTTGGCGCAAATGGCAACGCATCCACCCCTCAGGTTACCAAAGACAAATGTTATATGTATACCTGTACGAAGCGTAACGCCCGAACCACTAAAAAACCAAAGTGGAGGCTATATGCCTGGAGAGTGAGTGGGCGAAGGTGTTATCAGACATGAACTGGCCATATGAATGTATTAGTGCGTACAAAGGGTTTTTGGCCAAATCGACAATAGAACAGTATAGCAGGTATTTGTCTCAATTCAAGACGTTTTGTTTAGACAATTATCACGTCTTTCCCCCTCCCCAGGCTTTGTCCTCAGCAGCTGTTGCAGCATTCCTATTGTATAAAAATGGTACATCAGAAAGACCAGAGTCAGTGCTTCGAACGACTTTGGCAGCTTTAGGAAATTATTTTAATTTGCTTGGCAAGCCAGACCCTATAACGCCTGAGATCAGGAACCTTGTAAAGGCTTTGGTTAAAACCCAGACTAAATGTCCAGCAGGCAGAACCAATATAATGCCGATCAAGCCTTTCGCTGATTTGTTTGTTAAATGGGGACAAAATGAATCTTTATCATAAGCTCGGTTACGTCAAAAGGCGGTGACTGTACTTGCAATCGCATGCACGGCTCGGCCCTCTGATCTAGCACCGTCTGTGAGATTCAGAAGAACGCCAATAGTTTTTCATGGGGACAGCTCAGCTACTTTTACTTTCTTTGGAACGAAGACAGATAATGACAGGAAGGGTTTTGAGGTGAGAATAGAACGCACAGAAAATGCCTACACTGACCCAGTTTCAGGTCTAAAAACTTATCTTGAGAGGACGAAGAGTCAATCGCTCGAAGCTGATGACGCGATTTTCGTCACACTTACACGCCCCTACACCCCTCTCAACGCCCAATCGGTGTCTCGGTTACTGATGGATTCTGTGAAGGAGGCGGGGCTTTCCCCTGATCTGTATAGCGCTAAGTCATTTCGTGCCTCAGCGGCGACGCCTGCCATTGTAAACGGTTGTGACCCAAATGTCACACGACAAAGAGGGCGTTGGAAAACAGATTCGGTTTTCTTCAATCACTACGTTTATCCTGTGTCTAAGACAAATGTGAGTGAGAGAATGTTGAATTCCAACGTAGTGTTGACTGAGTAGGTTCGCCTTGGATACACACGTGTCTTCAACACACGTGGGGCTAATAATAGCAAGGGTTCATGTGATTGGTCAAACCATAACGTGGCCTACATACCTAGGCCAACTTTCAGTCAGGTCTATTTTTACATAAATACTGCTCACAGCGCTGCTTAATTTTATGTATTTTTTTCTTTGTACTGTTGTCCCTATTTAGATCTAGTCTAACTTTCGTTTCTTCCAAATTAACGTTGGTACTAATATATGTATTTTAATCAAGTATTTCTCTCGTGGAGTTCATTTGGTTTGAACTTGAACTGGAGACCTTAGGCCTATTATATATACATGTACTACGTGTAGCCTACTCAGTTCTGTACCAGATGGATAGGCCTGCATTCAATTCGGTTGAGCTGGGTGCTCTCTTTATTTAATCTCTCTATCAGGTATTTCTTGTTTCTTTTCATTTCAATTAATAAAACAATGTGTAGTACACACAGGCGTGACGTTTGTTTCTTTTGAT
>NW_004798193.1:52331-63167 GCF_000002075.1 Aplysia californica | reverse complement strand
GAGAGAGAGAGAGAGAGAGAGAGAGAGACAGGCAGACAGACAGACAGAGAGAGAGAGAGGGCGAAAGCTAAGTCCGCGGTGACTGGAATGAGAAACACCAGAAAGAAGAAATAAGAGAGAAAAGGAACAGTTTATGTATGAGGAAACAGCCACCCTCCTCCCACCCACCCCCAAACATACTCTCCCCTCAGTCCGCCGAATGGATCGATCCAAAAGAACACAACATAAAGAAAGCTGACAGGGGTCGGTCGGTACAAACCACACGTTCACATCGCTTCTCAACAAATCATTGACCCTACAGGTTGAAGAGTCTCCAACCGTCAAGTCCTGCAGAGGATCGACAAGTGCCACAACGCCCAAAGCACTGAAAACTGGGCATGTAGAGTTATTGGTATCATCTTAAAGCTTGTTCATCTATATTTATTTGGATGAAAAAAATATCCCTTTAACTTGAATACAAGTCGAGATATTTGCGAATGAAGGAGGTGGGGGTCACCTGTTTTCAGAGGTAAAATTAATGAGAAAGTGGCCGCCAAAGATTAGTTATTTCCTTAGCTTAAGAGTCCGTAGTAACTGCAAATTTTCATTTTTTGTGCCTTTAATCAACGTTTTTCAGAATAATCCAAACAGAAATGAGCTCTTAAATGGACATGAAAGGTGTTGAGCCAAAAAACAAAAAAATTATAAAAAATACACAAACTTGCGGAAAAATGCCAGTTTCTTCACTTTTGATTATTTTGACGAGAGCTTGATTCCACCACGCTGCTTCACATATTTCAAACCTTTAGAGGGCGGCCTGCTTTGACCCTGCCTGTCATGGCCAACCTGAACTAAGAGGGAAACACTGTCTAAGCAGACAGACGAAGAATATGATCGATTCAATCAAATTCCCCACAATGGAATCGAACCCATGTCTTCTGTATACGACGGCGGAGAAGCGCCTTACCACTACACTCCGACCCTATTCCCAAAGCGCTTAAATGTGACCGACGTAGCTAGCATCACATCGATACCATAGAATTACAAAGTTCTCTCTGCTCTGTACCTAGTTTTAAGAAATTTTACGTTAAAATTGTGAGTTACACAACACGTCAAGCCCTTTCATTTGTTTCAATATCTTGAGAATAGTTCCAAATTATCTTACGACTTTGATATAGCAGATAGAACTTTTTGACTCAAATAGGACAAAAATGTCAGATAGAACTTTGTAGTTCTAAGGTAACGACGCATGACTTCAACCGAGATAACGAGCTGGACCTGTGACATGGCAGAACCGAACATGTAAAGGCATTAGGGTACAATTATTCATAAGTTAGTAAAATAATTGTTAAAATATTCCTTGGATAAAAATGTTACAAGATGATCCATGCCTATATAAATCAGTATGATATGTAACAAGACAGTATATTATATAATATGAATAGATTTAACTAACAGTTATCAGAGGGTGTGTGTGTGTGTGTGTGTGTGTGTGTGTGTGTGTGTGTGTGTGTGTGTGTGTGTGTGTGTGTGTGTGTGAAGTAGGTGTATGGATTTCACGATCCTATGTTATAAATCGGATATTTAAGGCGAACACTCAGAATCTCATAGACAGAGAGAAAAAGCAAATAGAAAAGTGCTCCGAATAGAAGGATGAGCTTACTTTCAAAGGTAGAGGAATTTTTCGATGCCGTCGGTACCGATGGTTATTGATACAATTTGTACGATAGAGTTTAGCCTTTGCGGTACACATGGAGGAAAATTGCCCGAGTACTACTTGCCTCTCTTAATTAAAGACCTTTACTTCCTTTGTATGCTCCTCTTAGTTTTAGTTCTAGTTTAAGTAACAGTTTTACGGCAATAGCAACACAATAAGGTTAGAAGTGTTACAAGAGAGTAACAAACACTAAAAAGAAGGAGGAATGATAAGGACGATAAATGTTTTATAGGAAAGAAGGAGCAGACCACACCAGAGCACACGCCAAACACCAAACTTTTTGTGCTCTAAGGGAGAGACATGGTCAATATGTTTAGAATCAAGGAGGGTACAGGGAGTTTTCTATTTTACAGGTATAATGATATGGGTATTATTATGACAGGGAATTATTATATCTTTAATTTTACCCGGATTAAAGGAATTAGAGGGAATTCAAATCAAAAGGAAAGGTCAGCAGTGTTTTGAAACTTTGCAAGAGAAAAACGATCTGTTGAAGAATTGATAATGACCTATTCGGGGGGTTCTGTTTGGCCTATATTATCTGTATAATGGGTAGCGAATAATTAATCATAATCCAGGTTCTAATTGAAGGAAAGGTCTTATTCCTTTTTCCATCCAGGTTTTAATTAGACTCGTGTCGAATTAGTTACCGTGTCTGAAAAAGTTCTGATATTTTCTTTAGTTTAAGACATTGAAAAAGCATTTCAATGTGAATTTTTACGGCTTTAATTATGGCAAACAAAGATAATTTTCGTAGATAATCGTTGTAATGAGCTGCGATTTGTGATAAGGGTATAGAGAATATAATCTGCTCGGGTGATTTTAATTTCTAATTAATTAGATGACTTAGATATCATTTCAAGGGCGCCTCATTTGAAACACAAATAGTGTAATTTTTCACAATTTCATACGTCATAGTCTGATCATGACGAGTGCGTGGAGCGGCGTCTGTGAGGTGGCAGTCAGGAGTTCTACTGTTGCACGCAGATGACTTGAGTTCGATGTCTGTGCGGAGAGAAGATTTATCGAATATCTTGATTTTTCTGCTACAACGTTAAAATATCCTTTTCAGCCCAGATTAGCCTACCAGGTAAGGCCGAGTTCTGCCTCCTAGTTGATGGTAGATTTCATTGGTCAAGTCTCTCGTTATTCTTCCTATAGTTTTCAACACATAATCATGTGTGACAAGGCTGCCCTAACCCCACATAACTGTCCATATTATAGGTGCAACTTCTCGCCTAGATGATCATTCGAGAAAATGATATCCTCCAAGGCCTGGATTCAACAAAGGTTAGTATCCAGACGATAAGACATTTTTTCTTAAAACCACAATGATAATATAAGAACAGCAATTATAATCTAACAAAGCAATTTTTTCTATTTTTAATATTACTTTTTAATCGTTTGGTTTAATCCACGAACGATTTGTAAGCAGATATGGAGGAAATTCTCCAAAACATTCACTGACACAATGAAAACATTTGATTTATGTTTCAGCTATACTAAATCAGTCCGTGAAATTGAAAAAAGCTAGAGTTCAAGAATGGGTAATAAATATTATCTAAAAGTTTTCAGAATGTAGGCAAGAAACTAAGAATTACCACGCCTTCCAAATGTTTCTATTTACCACAAACAAGCAAACAAAACCAACAGGACAGATAGAGAATTAAAGTCATGATCATTGAAAGTAATTATCATAAAAGAAATGAAGGAGTTCAGCGTGCATCAGTTACCTTTGACGTAGGTTGAAACACCATGGCACAAGTTTTAAAAAATACAAGCCGATAACTTTTAGATGACAAATAAGTCAATATAAAAATGATAACACAATATCAGATACATGAAAGATCATTTTCTGAGTGTCATGATTTGGGGCCTCCATTAACGTCACCGAGAGAGACCCATCTGCCAATCTTGCGACAGATCTTGATTTAGGCGTCTCTTTCCTCGCTCAATACCAAGGTCCTGTGAAAGAGAAAGAGGCAATACATGTATAATACAAGAATTATGAAATTTCGACGACTCAATTTAGTCTTCAAACTGCCAGTGAAGATGGTTTATTTTCAGTATTATGTTCATTCTTCTTCAAATCAAATGTTCTATTGTTTTGTTGTCTATCTGTCTGTTTGCCTGTTTTCATCTCTCTTTATTTAAAGATTTGTTTCTTCCTTATTTTCTTTTTCTACTTGCTCCATCCCTCAGTTTTCATCTATGATTCTTACTGTCTTGCAACATTTCTCTGCCAATACCTATTTTTCCACGTTCCCCTCCTCCCCGTTAGTCTTTTGCTATCTATCTATCTATCTATCTATCTATCTATCTATCTATCTATCTATTTATCTATCTATCAATCGGTCGATCGATCTATCGATCTATCGATAAATCGATCTATCTATCTATCTATCTCTTGATCTATTTATCTATGTATGTATGTATGTATGTATGTATGTATGTATGTATGTATGTATGTATGTATCTATCTATCTATCTATCTATCAATCTATCTATCTATCTATCTATCTAACCCATTTAGTTTTCATGAAATCTTATGATTGAATGTATCTTTTTTATTTCTCTCCCTCCCTCTTTTTCTGACTTCTCTACTTTTCTTTTTCTTTCCTTCTCTCTCATTTCTCTCTCTCTCTCTCTCTCTCTCTCTCTCTCTCTCTCTCTCTCTCTCTCTCTCTTTCTCTCTCTTTCCCTCTCTCTCATCCTCTCTCTTTTTCTTTGTCTACCTTCTTCTTATGTTTTTATCCCTGAATATAACATATAAATCTAATCACCAAGAACCCCTGTAGGTCTTTGTGACACGAATGTGGTTACTCCCCTTTGCTGTCACTCTTTCGTCACTTCCGACTCCAAGGTCTTTCTCCAGCAAATCGTTTCCATGTAGGTCGCACGTTCATCTATTGAATGCAAATTACGTTTCTAGTTAATTGATTCACAACAGCTCCCAATGCATACTGTAATTGATTTATCGACACAATTTGCCGGGGACTTGTCAAATAATGGCGCCAGACGGTCTCCCAAGCGTCCTTCTAGACACTGGGCACAAGCAGGGTGGCGGGAAAAAAACCCAAACAACAAACATAAAGAAACAAACACAAACAAAAACAAACTATACAACAAATAGCTATTCCTAGTGAAACAAAGGGAAATGAAAGTTGTGGTGGGGGGAGGGGGGGGGGTGGGGGGGGGGGGTCTGACGTACAGGACGAGTTTTGTCATATATAATGTCTGGAATCTTACAAATTCTGCGTATGTGCGTGTCTGGGTTTGGAAGGGGAGGGGGGTGAGGGGGGGGGGGAGAAGAAAGACGGGCAGACAGAGAGAAACAGAGAGACATTGGCGTACAAACAGCCAGATAGACTCACACAGAGATAGACTGACAGAGAATTTACAAAATAATAGAAATAGAGTTGGGTAGTTTCTTCTGTTGACATGTTATTCTTTTGGGGGACCTAATGATAGTGTTATAATGATAATGGGGAAGGGGGGCCGGGGGCTCTCGTGGCCTAGAGGTAAAGGTGTTGGCTTTTCATTGAAAGATCCGGGGGTCGAATCCGAGTAGCGACCGAAACATCTTCTTCTCTAAAATTGACTCCTCTCTCGCAATGTCTGCTTTCGTCTCCTCTTTCTACCCACACCTCTTCACCTCCTTTGCCCATTCCTCTGGGCTCATTACTCTTTCTGTAGCCTTTCTACTGCTACTCCTTGGTTCTTTCTTACTGCTGTCTTTCAGCCACACCCCTGATCTTCTGGTAGGAAAGATCTACACCTAGCCTTCTCGGACAAGAGCGAAAAATCTCGGAGAGCTCGTGTGCAAGGTTGTGCACATTAAAGATCCCATGGAGGTCTAAAATAGATAAGAGTAGGCTTCGGCCGCCACCAGGGCAAAGTTCCAAATGTCCTAACCACTGAAAGTTTAATGTGTCACGCGCGCTCATATGACCGCATGCAGTTGTGAGCGCCGTAAAACACTTACCCCCCCAAAAAAAACAACAACAACAAAAAAACAACAACAACAACACACAAATACATTGTAATACTTAAAATCTCACATACTGTTCTCTTAGCTGTCCTTTTAGTGTCAAATAACGATGCCCAAGAAAAAAGTTGGTCGCAAAACAAAACAATACCTTCAATTTTCCATAGTGACATACCATTTTTATCACAATAGCACAATAATCTTTTTGTAGGTTGCAGACATACGATCTAGAAAAAGCCATGCAAAGTGAAATGGTATTGTGATTTGTACTTTTAGAAATATATTTGAACAACTGACCCACCCTTTTAACAAAATCAGTTTTGAGAAAACGGAAGGTAAAAAAAGTCATAGGTGACTGTTTTTTTCCTTTAAAAAATAACACACGTTGAAAGCAAATTTTCATCATCACTTCATAATGTACCTTAAGGTGTTTTACACCCCTTTCGATGCAATTTAGATAATTTAGGAGGCAAGCCTAGACCCCGCCTGTCCAGGTCAACTTGAGCTGCGAAAAATACAATGTCCAGTAGAAAGACCGAAATACTCTTGAAATTCACCCCAAATAGGAATCGAACTCAGATCTTCTGCATACGATGGCGAAGTGTGTAACCAGTACATCGCATACACCTGTCTGATATACTTCAAAGTTGATACTTGTATTCGCACTCTGCTTTGACGCCGTTTGGGCACTGGCCCTAACAAGACTGGAGTTTTCTACCTTGATCAGATTATAGTTTCCATGGAAACGCCATCATTACGAATTGAAGTTAACTAATGCTGACGTCTTTTATTGGCGTCTTTTTCTTTTGATATTTGTTGGGGTTTTTTTTTTCTTTTTCGTGGAGGGGAGAAAAAAGTGGGGGGGGGGGATGTCGCATGGACAACCTTTCCATCACAGATGCTGGGAGATAGGTCAGACAAATAATCCAAGAATGTCAATTTCCTGATTATGTGAGGTCAAACCCGGGTAGACACAGGGTGGACTCTGTCAACGTTTGTTCAGCCAAGCAATCTGACTGCTTGAGAGACTGGCCAAAGTTCAAAGCCGGGTTATGTAAAGGCTGTTTCCTTGTCGGTTCTTGTGGTCACTAACCCTTTCTCTTTCCTCGTAGCGAGCTCTTCGGTTTCTGTGGGGAAGCCGTTAGGTGCTTCGCTGTAGCACACAGAAGACTCGAGTTCAAATCGTCATGTGGGGGAGATTGTTATCAAGTATCTTCTTGGCCTTTCTATTACGGTGTTGTAATCATCCAACCCAGTGTTTGCCCTTACAGGCAGGGTTAACGGCCGTCTCCTCATTGGTCGCTTTTAAGGACAAGTGGGCTAACTCAGATTTTGGGAGTTTCCAGAAATCTTAACCGACATCAAAAGTGGGCATTGCCATACCTATAAGAGAAGTTTGGTTTCATTTGTGTGTATATTTATATGGTTATAGAGAAAACGCTCCTTGTCTTTTAAAGAAACTGAACAAGGGGCAAAAACTTTATCTACGATTTACTCAAAACAATAGTTTTTGGGATAGCCCCCTTGTGCTTAAAAAGCGACCAATTTATCTAAATTATGTCGATGGAGGTGTAAAAAAACATTTACTTTTTTCAGAACTTTTGGCCGTTGTGGGGTAGTGACTGGGATATTCTGACTTCACTCAAGGACGCAAAGACAATTCTTACATGGGAATGAAATTTTACTGAGAATGTTTATCTCTTTTTTTCTGGGATGTTCAGCTGATTCTTCCCCAATAGCCGCTACTGTTGGTGCAGATGTTGTTCTTATTGTGTAGTTGGGCGCCACTCAGTGGCGACTGGTTATGTTCACATCAGAATAACATTTAGTTACAGTCACAATACTGAGTATGTATCTAGCGTATGATTATTATTGTCTATATCACTGTTCATTTATATTATACATGTGATTGTTAGCATGCGTATGTGTGCATGTTTATGTGTGTGTGTGTGTGTGTGTGTTTAAGTGTGTGTATGTGCATAGGTGTGTGTGTGTTTGTGTGCGTGTGTGTGTGTATGTGTGTGTATGTGTGTGCGTGTGTGTGTGTGTGTGTGTGTGTGTGTACGTGGTGAAACACCAAACCAATGTGCCAGGATCTGAACAATAAAGATGTATGTTATCTTATCTTATCTTATCTTCTTATTGTTATCATTTTACCACTGTTGCTGCGCTGGTTATTGTCACTGTATTATTTAACTTTGGTCTCCAGATTCTGTTAAGAAAAACAAAAAAACAAAAAGCAAAGTAAAACCCGTACTATGACCGTGGCGAAGTTTGGTGATGAGGGAGTTCTGTTCAAATCTGATGACAGCTGAAGTGGTGCAGTAGATTGAGAATTTAATCTGGCACTTGTAAATTCTTAGTTCGACTCCAAGCAAGTCTTTATTAAACTTTCTCTGCCTGCTCGTGTGCTTGGTGCTTTGAAATCCAGTCCCAACAGTGAGTGTATTTGAGAGGGATAGAAGTCGTTAAGACCATTAACAAAAACCGAAGATTTGTAAAATAGAAGTATAAATAATGATTTTTAATGCATACGTACTGTGGAGAAAATTGCATATTTACGAAGCAAAGAAATACACTTTTGCTTCAAAGTCTGATTTTTTTTTTTTTAATTATTTTTTTTTTGGTATTCTAACAAATGCGAACATGGCAGTGAGGGGTTCAATTTTCTTTCAGTTAATAGCGTCTGTTATTTCTTTTCAGCAAGGTGTTCGGGCGGACACTACATCTCCAATGAGATTTTTAACCTTTAGTCTCTTTGTCTTGCAAGCAAAAGACAAGAGCATGATTCCATTATTGAAAAATATTCCATTGCGAACCTTCACCTTTCTGCTGAGAATGAATCAATAAATGCATTAAGGATTTTTCCTGACAACGACTCTTAACGACAGCGTCTGAAATGTGTTGATGGGGCTATTACTCTTTCTTTCTTTTTTTTTTTTTTGCTCGTTGATTTTATGGGTATATTGAAATATCGGCTACTAATGGCATTGTGATCTTGTTGTACGGTATTGGCGAATAAATGTATCTTGTTCTTCTTCTTCAGATGTCAGGTATGGAGCAGGCATTGGCAATCATCGCACACCGTTCCTTCCTGTTGTCAGTCCAACTGTAGCAGCTTTGTTTTTATCATTTTTATTTGGTCCTTTGTCCCTTGTTCGGGGCCCTATATTAATGATCATATCCGTATCAGACAATCATTGGTTGCGATGAATGTGAGATATTTCAACATTTAAATGGAACAATAAAAGAATAACATTAAATAGATACATGTGTTAGTGTATGATTATTCATTTCATTGGTGTTTTTTCCCAAGCTTTCGTCTCCTATTCTGCTGAACTCTCATTTTCTTCGCACAGAGAGAGACCAGATTTTAAAACTATAATATGCGTGCCATCGACCCAAGCAATTAATAAAGATAAGCCATAAAAATCATATGGGAGTCGCTTCTAACTGATGCCGCTGTTAAAATGTTATGTATCCTACCCGGCCATGAGAGGAGACCACGATTATATGGCTTGTATGAGACAAACCCGGCTGTTTAAAATAGAATTTAGGAAACTGTCATATTATGGCCACTTAAAACGATACGAGGCCATTGTGAACCAGATACTTGAAGGAAGAATGTGGGGCAGGAGAGCCAGGGGAAGACAAAGAGTAACTTGGATGGTCAACACAAAAACATGGACTGGCCTGGATATGGCAGAATGTGCAACGGCAGCTCACGACCGTGAAAGATGAAGGGTCATTACACGTCAACCTTTGAGTCATAGATAGCGACTCCAGGTACCCAGGTATGAGGACTGAGCACACCATGCGTGTGTTATAGCCAGTGGCAAACCAAAAATGTACTTAATGGGTGTATTGTTCTTACAAAAGAGTGACTAACGCTGTCCCTCTAGGAGTCCCAGGCTTGTCATTGGGAGATTGAACATGTAAAAGCCCACGAAAAGCATGTCGTATCTCCCTGTGAGTAACACAAAGCGCCCAGCCACCTCAATGGAGCTATTCTTATAACCTTTTAAAATAAAATATCTCCGTCTTCTCCTTCTCATAGTCGTGTTGATATCTTCAATTCTAGCTCTTTCCAACTCTTCCTTATTTGTAATAAATATTTTTTATATTAGAGGGTTTTGCGGCGCTCGCAACTGCATAAGGTCATATGAGCGCCATGTACTAAATATATTCCATTTTTATTAATAACATTCTTTGTAAACATTTTGTTAAAAACTTTTAAATTTTCGTTGAATTGTACTTCATTGTTTAGTGCACGGTGTACGATAGTATAACAACTTGAGTCTATGGGCAAGAACATTCAAGTAACGTAACGACAATAATATTAGTATAATGTTTCGCTGTTTAACATTTTTAAATATAATGTCCCGCGAGATTTATTTCCATGGCTTTTTTCATTTAAGTATGTAAATGAACTTTAAGGGGGTGGGGGGGGGGGTACACCTTGAAAGTCCGGATTCGGGTCAAAATTAGGAATTTTGAGATGTAGGCATGTTTGGCTTCTTCAGCCTCTCTTACAACTATTTTATCCCATAATAATCCTGTAATCCTTTTTTTCACATACCTGGCATGCTAGTCAGCACCACTTCTCATAGAGTTAATATTATATTCTATTTATTGCCCGCTTTCTCAAAACGAAGTTCTTACTATATACTTTTTAAAATAACCATTTTCCATCCAATCGTCATGAAAGTTTCACTGAATAAAGAAAAGATGTAACACTAAACGTTTGTTTAGTTACATTGTCGATATAAGGAATAGATTTTTGTTGATTGTGTCTGGAGTGTGGCTTTTCACGGGTTATTTGAAAACTTGAATATTACCTCAGAAAAAATATTCATGAAAAAATTCTCTAATTAAATTAGTTTTGGAAAAATGCAAAAGAGACTTATAGATCTGCTGTCTACAAAATTTTTGCAAAACAACAACCTTTTTCCTTGAAAAATAAGTGCGGTGTTCATTACGTAAGACCTGTCCACAAAACCTGGTATGATCGCCGTCTGGGTGGCAACGAAACCTTTTCTCAAACCTCATTGCAGATTTTAAGACTCCTCACTTTGCTTGCTATAAGTCTGAAATTTGGTAAAATTTGATACACTAATAAGCGAGATAGCCTTCAGATGTAACCTCTCCCCCC
>NW_004798193.1:47910-50441 GCF_000002075.1 Aplysia californica | reverse complement strand
GAGAGAGAGGGGGGTATAGGGGGAGAGAGAGAGAGAGAGGGAGGGAGGGAACGAGAGAGACGAACAGACAGAGAGAAAGAATATTTCTGACAATCTCTGCCTGACTTTAAAGACGGTATGTGATCGTTTAGGTGTGAGTGCGTGTGTTTCTTCCTGTGTGTTTTGAGTAAGTATTTGTGTGATAAGGCCTAAGTGTGAGAGGCTGGAGGACAGATTCGAGAAGCGAAAGAACAGCATAGTTGTTTGGGGGTTTTTTGGGTTTTTTTTGTGGTGTTTGTTTATTCGCTCGTTTACTTGTTTTTGTGTCTATTTGTTTCTTTGCTTCTTTGTTGTTGGGGGTTTTTTGGGGGGTTTTTTCTGTGTATGTTACATCGTTTTGTAGGAGATAAACAGGATTTTAAAAAGCCAAAATGATATAGATAGTGTCGATGGGGACGTAAAACACCTACAATTACATTTTTAGTCTGGATGGAAAAAATAAATCACTTAGATACGGTATACGCTTACTTAGAACCTGAGGAAAAAGAAAGAAAGATGGAGAGATAAACAACAGACAAATACCATGAAGGCCGCAGTGCCATGGCCAGTGGTAGGCAATTTGTCAAAGGGCTCTTGTCAGAAGCAGACGGTTGCCTCCACAGTTCCCCAGCGGTGTATGCATAAACATGAGGTCTTTGGGTTCTCAGCTTCAAGGATACGTTATTCAGGAGTGGCAATTACAAAAAAAATGGAACCAAGAATACGTCATATATAAGTAGTGGCAATTACAAAATGGCACCACGAATACGTCATACTGAAGTGACACAATGTACAAAATGGCGACAAGAATACGTTATATATACGTAGTGGCAATTACAAAATTACGCCAAGAATACGTCATTTGGAAGTGCCAATTATAAGATGGCGCCTAGAATACGTCATACCTAAATGGTAATTACAAGATGGCGCTAAGAATACGTCAAATAGAAGTGGTAATTACAACAATATGGCGCAAAGCCAAGGATACATTGTGCAGAAGTGACCACCACAAAATGACCCCAGGGATACATACAAGGCAAACAATTGCAAATGCGCCTGCGGTACATAAAGAACGAGTCAAACAAAATGGCGCCAGGGATGCACAGGGGACTAACCACTTGAAAGGGGCATTAGGCGTACATACAGAGTTTACAATAGTTAGAAATCACTTCCTTTGAATTGCAAATTCTGTCGGCATTTTTGGCCATTTTGAGTTGCTAAAACCATTATTGCAGTTTTTTGGGACACGTGAATAGACATAAGGGTTTTGAAAATTAGTTCTCACAGGCAAAATTGAAGGCCAACGAGGCAGGGCTAGGCCCTGAACAACGTACTTAGGGAACATAAACAAATGGGTAACAGGGAAAGATCAGGAAAAGTAGCTTTTTGAAGAGCATCCGAGAAAAGTAATGAAGGGAGAATCATGATCGCCAATGTCTGTCGCAGATCTGGCACTGGATGATGATGATGAAGACCATAAGGTCAGAAACTAAAATATGTTCTATATATTTTATCAAAAATCATTTCGAGGCGTTATTGAAATATTCAAAGAATTGGATTTGAAAAAGCTTGACATGTAGGGAAACTTTTAAAAATTATTCTAATGGAAAGCTGATTGATACCTTTTACAAAACAGGCCCTGAAGGAATCAGCTACATTGTTATTTTTGTGTTGTCTAGTTCACTTGTGGGTCAGGCTATTTCAGCCCTGCCTGTCGGATAACCCCACACGAGAATCGAACTCGGGTCTCTTGCGTGCGACGTCTAACAGCCTAAACACATTCCCTATGTTTGTCCATGCAGTTACCACGTTGATAATTAAGTGTCGGTAGTGAAGGAGGGTTGGAGTCAGTGAATGAGTAAGAATGCGAAGAATGTGTAACAAACACAGACATACATTGAGAGAGTTAAAGAGAGGTAGTAAGAGAGGGACACATACATGGAGAGAGAGGGAGAGAGAGATAGAGAGAGCGAGAGAGATAGAGAGAGAGAGAGAGAGAGAGAGAGAGAGAGATGGGGGAGAGCATTTCTTAATATGCTGAGTATGTATATTTTGCATCATTATTTAAATTTCTTCATAATTTGCAGACAACCACCACTCCTTTTTTTTTTACCAGCCAGGAAAATATTATATAGCTGAATGGAACGAAATGTGGGGGCTCTCGTTAATTAGAGGTACGTCGTTCGCCTCTCGTTCAATAGTTCCCGGATTCCAAACCTGACAGCGAGGGAAAAATTGTCTTCTCGAAAATGTTCTCCTTTCCTCTTCTCTAGACATGTTCTTCATCTGCTTTCGTCTCCAATTGCGCTACAAGTTGAAGAACCAGCGGCCAATTGCTCCTGAGATCTAGCAGGGGGTACGCAAAGAAGAAAGGAACGAAATCAAGACATCTATTCGTGACTGTGCATAATAAACAAGCGATTATATCGCTCGGCTCTTATAATCCATAACTTGAAAATGAGCTAGCCCTTCTCCAAACGGATGTATCGGATATATCATATGTATAATATATA
>NW_004798193.1:46347-47631 GCF_000002075.1 Aplysia californica | reverse complement strand
AAATAGACAGATAACGTCAGAAAGAGCGAGAAAGAAAAAAAGGAAAAAAATGAGAGAGAGAGAGTGAGTATGTGAGTGAACGTGTGTGTGTGTGGGAGTGTGTGAGTGTGTGTGTGTGTGTGTGTGTGTGTGTGTATGTGTGTGTGTGTGTGTGTGTGTTTGATTGTCTACGTCTGTGTATCGTCATTAAGTTAACTCCTTCCCTGTGGGCTCCGTGAATTGAGCCATAGAGCAGGTCTTGGAGTAATTGCGCACTCCTGTTTTTGAACTCACCTCGCCTGGTTACGACGGCGGAGCATCTACCCGTTATACCACAGACACCGTCTCTCTCAGTGTGTGAGGCAGAGAGCTTATTTTTATGTGAGTGGTTGGCCGGTGCTCTGGTGTGGTTTTCTCCTTATTTCCTATCAAACAGTTTATCGTCCATATCTTTCCTCCTTCTATTTGTGTTTATTACTTTCTTGTACCACCTCTAATCTTCGAGACCTTGAAACACTTAAATATCTTCGGGAGTTGAAAGTACTGTAAAACGCTTACTAAAACAAGTGTATTTTTACATCGCACAATGGGTTTTTGGGGGGCGATTTCTCTAAAAGGGCAAAGCGTCTGTGATGTAACAATTGGGCGTTTCGCCGAGGCACACAGAAGACCTTAATTAGATTCCCGTGTGCGGAGAATTTAATTTGAATGTCTTTGTTTCTCTCCTGCTGGGACGTTGTATCCCTCTCAGCCCGGGGTGCCCTGACAGTTAAGGTCGAAGCCTGTATCTTAAATGATCTGAATTGTGCCGATGAGGTGCTTTTTTAACGACCTTTTTAGGGTAAAAGTTACTGTGTGAGGCAATGGCGAATATTTTGATAAATAATGAGATGGTTCGAAACTTCATTTTACCAGGAAATCGAATTCGTTCGTGTAACGATTCGACTCATTCGTTGTTATGCTAGACTACCAAGCGGATGTCTATGGTTTGAATTCTTAGAGAGGCCTTTTCGAATACAGATGTCTGTAGAGTTTCTAGTTCCATCATATAATGGACATGTTGGGGGGGTTATTTTTTTTTTTTTTGGAGGGGGGATGTCGTGGGTTGGTTAGTTAAAGAGTACTGTTGGTCGTTTTATTCCCCTGGTAGTGTGACGGTTATTTCCGTTAGCTTTACTTTTAGTAAAGTTTTACGGCACTCGCAACTGCATAAGGTCATGTGAGCACCAGAAGATTAGAGGTGTTACAAGAGAGTAACAAACATAAAAAAGAAGAAGGGGAGATAAGGATGATAGATGTTTGATA
>NW_004798193.1:44378-46234 GCF_000002075.1 Aplysia californica | reverse complement strand
ACACACACACACACACACGCACACACACACACATGCACATCTCTCTCTCTCACACACACACACACACACACACACACACACACACACACACACATACTTTCTCTCTCTCTTTCTTTCTTTCTCCATATCTCTCTGCCCTTCATTTGGATTTATTGGTGCGCTTTATGCTGCACCGGATACACGTGTCTTGGACAGTTGTTCCTGACCTGGATTTTATCGCTCCCCAAGGGCTTCCTGGGTCAGTCTCAGGAGTGTGGCTGACGTGAAGACAGACGAACACGTTGCTTGGGTTAATTTTGAGCACTATAATCAAATATAATACACGTGTCTTAAAAAAGGGACCCACTTACAGGGCAAAAACTCGGTTGTCTTGGCATCAATTTTGACAAAATTGTAAAGAAATAAAATCCAAGGTGACGTCCAGTTTATTAGAACGAAGGAAATCAGCTAATATGTTCGAGAGATATGACATTTTTATACTAATTTTAACCAAAAGGCAGTTTAACCACAAAACCTGGCCACTTTCTAAAATACAACTATGATGGATATTTGTAGAGTTGAGAACAAATGTAAGGCATCGTTGTGGAATCAGGCGCTCGTAAATTTTTCGGCATATTGAGTTATTGGTATCATCTTAAAGTTTGTTCATTTGTCTTGCTTTCAATGAAAAAATTACCGATCCATCTTCAATAGAAGTGGAGATATTTTATTTGAAGGAGGTGGGGGTCACCTGGTTTAAGATGTCAAGTTAGCGAGAAAATGGCCGCCAAAGCTTGGTAAATTCCAAAGTTGGAGAGTCCATGGAACTTGCAAATTTATATTTGTGTGCCTTTAATCAACGTTTTCGGTGAAATCCTTAAAGGAATGTGTTTGTAATGGACATAAAAGGTGTTGAGCCAAAAAAACTTTTTTTTATAAAAATTGCTAAGCAGAGAGAAAACTGCTGTTTTCTTCGATTTCATTATTTTGACGAGAGCCTGATTCCACCACGCTGTCTCACAAAATATTTATATAGGTGGTGGCTATTTAAATTATAATGTTATTGGTGTTGACCAGGCTGGCTCGAATACGCCTTTGAAAATGTTGAATAATCCTACAGCATATTTCTGCGTCTATCTATTGGACGTCCTGCTCAACACAGACCTTAAGCTGATGGGTTGTTGGTTGATTGTTTCCGTCGATTGAAGCTGGAGGTGTCATCTCTGACTCAAAGGTTGACATGTAATGACCCTCCATCATCTACCGTCACGAGCTTCTGTTGCACATTCTGCTATATGCTAGACTATGTCAGGTTTTTAAAAAGAATGAACAATACCTGCACAGGAAACAGTGACAGGGTTCGAGTCAGGCAAATGCAATGACCAAACATTGATAAGATTTCTGTTTGCAATATATTTACAACACCTGTCTTGCAGTCCTTCAGGGGACACGTAGTCTTGATTTGTGGCCTCACCATACTGGAACCAGGCCAACATAACCCTTTCTATCGCTCAAACCTCTCCTAAACTTTCTCAACACGACGTGATATCCATCTAATGTGACGGCTGTGATTTTACCGACCTTGTCCTGAAACAGAAACCGGCGATCACGCCCCCGTAGAAGAACGTTTTTTTAAGAAGTTATGGTTTGCCTTTTTCTTAGTTTTAGTTGAACTTCTTTAGTTTCTATATTTCTCGAACACGCTGGTTGGATTTCTTCGAAATATTAAAAGATTTGACGTCTTAAATAGCTGAATTTTATTTGTTAAACGTTTTGTTGAAATTGATTCTAAGATGATCGAGTGTTTGCCCTTTGAGTGGATCCTGTTTTTATGGACACCTAAAATATATTATTGTTTTAGATTTGAAAAAAAGTCA
>NW_004798193.1:39378-41878 GCF_000002075.1 Aplysia californica | reverse complement strand
GCAAAACTTAATTTTACTTTTACTTTCTTTTCCGCCTCTGTTACCTTGTACTGTCGAGGAGAGAAACAAATTATGTAGTTCTCAAATTTTGTAATATTTTTTTTAGGGGGATGGGGGGTGTGTTTCTTTGATTTTTAGAGTGGGGGATTTTTTGTTTTTGCTTGACCTGTAGCGTGGTTAAATTATTCCTGACTAATGATTCTCTGACCCGTTCTATCCATCTTTTCCTGGGCTTGACAACGTAATATCGACAAAAAGCATGAAGAAATTGATAATTTCAGGATTTTTTGTTTCTCAACAGCGGGGATTAAAAATTAGCAATATTGAATGACAACCAAAGGATACGATACGGACACCCTCATGCCTAAACGGTTGGGTTTGGCGAGGGTGGGGTTTTTTTGTTGGTGTGGGGGGGGGGGGTACAAATTTTAATAAGAGTGTTACGGCCCTTGCAGAGCACAACACAAATATGATTCTGTTCTCTCATTGCCTATTCTGTTCTCTCAGTGCCTATTACGTTCTCTCAGTGCCTATTATGTTCTCTCGGTGCCTATTATGTTCTCTCGGTGCCTATTATGTTCTCTCGGTGCCTATTATGTTCTCTCAGTGCCTATTATGTTCTCTCGGTGCCTATTATGTTCTCTCAGTATCGTTTCTTCATGCTGTTCTGTTCTGTTATAATTTATAACTGTGTGATGTCATCAATGTGTACGAGGGTGTCTGGGTAAGTTTTGTGGGATTTTCTTTACTCAAGGATGTACTGGAGAGAGAGAGAGAGAGAGAGGGGGGGGGAGAGAGAAAGAGAGAGAGAGTGAGGAAGAGAGAGAGCGAGACAGAGAGAGACAGAGAGAGACAGAGAGAGACAGAGAGAGACAGAGACAGAGTGAGAGAGAGAGAGAAAGGGGATTACTATAGGAGCTGTGTGCTGCATATGTTCTTTGTATTATTGTACAGCACATTGAGAACTTCTTTGTGGAAATACGCATTATTATTATTATTATTATTATTATCATTATTATTATTATTATTATTATTATTATTATTATTATTATTATTATTATCATTATTATTATTATTATTATTATCATTATTATTATTATTACTATTATTATTATTATATCATTATTATTATTATTATTATTATTATTATTATTATTATTATTATTATTATTATTATTATTATTATTGTTATTATTATCATTATACAAGTGCCGAACAGTAGAAGTGTTACAAGAGGGAAATAAACTCAAACAAGCAGGAGGGACGACGAGGACGATAGATGTCCAATAGACAAAAAGGTAAGAGCAAACCGCACCAGAGCACCCGCGAACTGCTGACTTAGAATTCAGAGAGACTTTCTTTGGGCTCTGTCTCCTGCTGTCATATCTTGTCACGGAACCGGAAGTACGCCCGGAAACCGGATCCAGGCTTCTGATGACTTAAATGACCTTGTCCGCCACGGGCAAGGTCACGCGAAGGCGTACACCCCAGAGGTTTTTCCCAAACTTTTTGAATTCCGTCCAATGCCATTTAGACCGTTATATTGCTTCCCAGCAGTACTTTACTCGCTCATCTTTCTCTCCCATCCCCATCCCAATCCTTTTCCTCCTCATGCAAAGTGTCAATGACCCCTGTGAGAGGCAAGTTCGCTCCTTGTTAGTGCTGGGCACTGAGTCGCTTTTGCAAAATCCGAATAATGTGTTAGTGCACCTCTTTGGTAAATAATATGTTATAAACCGCTTCGGCAAATGGGTTAGAAACACTTTGGCAGACGGGTTAGCATCACTCAACAAATGGGTGCACCAACTTCGGCAAAGGGGTCAGGAAAGAGAGTTAAGAGTCTGAATTGGGATAATTTTTTACTGATGATTATCCGATTATCCGGATATTTATCCTGATTTTGCCCCCCTACTCCTTGTAACAACTCGCTCGCATGTCACGTCATGGTGGAATCAGGTGCTCGTCAATTTCTGGCATGATATAGAGGTATTGGTATCATCTTAAAGTCTGCTTATAATTGTCTCTAACTTTTTATGTATTTATGATGAAAAACCCCGGCCATGCACCTCGAAGAGAAGAAGTCGACACATTAGCGATTGAAGGAGTGGGAGATCGGCTGGTGTCACAGGTTGACGGCGAGAAAAGGGTCATCAAAGTTTGGTGACTTTCAACGCTTCTGCGTCTTTGGAAACTGTAAATTTACATATTTTCATTTCTGTAGAGATGTACGATTTTAACTGCTCTTTGAGCACCACTAAGAAACTCCATGTCGTGAACCGTTCCATACCAGAGGACTATAATGCGAAAATAAACGTTGTCAGGTACAGAAGGGAGGGTCAGATTAGAGAAAATAACTTGTTTAGAGAGACCTGAATAGCTTGTAGTTTTCGTCGCTGTGCAGATTGTTAGAAGTGTCGCAGGCAAGTGCTTAGATTGTCCGGGTTTTTGGTGACAATACCATTATGTAACCTGGTTTTCTTTGGTCAATTGGGTGATAATA
>NW_004798193.1:30188-35690 GCF_000002075.1 Aplysia californica | reverse complement strand
CATAAATACACACACACACATAAATACACACACACACACACACATACACACACACACACACACACACCTACACACACACACGCACGCACATACACAGAGAGAAAGAGAGAGAGAGAGAAAGAGAGAGAGAGCGAGAGAGAGAGACAGAGAGAGAGAGAGAGAGAGAGAGAGAGAGAGAGAGAGAGAAAGGGAGAGAGAGGGAGAGAAAGGATATCAGGTACATAATGTATAACTAGAGCCATGTTTCCTGTAGACACAATAATCATGCTACATGTAGAGGTAGACGACCTGTCTTGACTTTCTTTCGAGACATAAGCTGTATCAACTGAGGATAACGATAATGTATCCGCACACTTCCTTGTTTCAACGTGAGGCACAACTGTTTTCGTTTAGGAAATACGTATAGCCGACAGCTGGTATCATGCTTGATTAAGGTGCAGATGGTTCTAGTCTGACCCCTCCCCCATTTTTTTTTTTCGCCACAATGTAGCGTTCTAGAACTCGATATGTTTTGATGACTACATTTTTTAAGCTCCCACCTTTCTTTGTCAGGTCTCGTAGAAAATTTACCTTGAGCCATACGTCAGGTATAACCTTACTATATCGAAATAGGCATATGAGACGCTGGATCGTCTCCTTTTCCACTATACAGCCCTAAATGACATCAGAGCTACACTTCTCATTCCGAGACCTAACATTGACAACACACTCTACGGAACATAACAGCAACTGCAGCAAACCTGCACTTATCACTACATGGCATTGGACAGAAGGGCGAGAGCCCAGCTGGTGCTGGATCGATAAATCTACAACAACAACAACAACTACTACTACTACTACAACAGTATCAAAAAGGGAGTTTAAACTAATTCGTTACAAATTTACTGACGTTTCCTGATACGGTGCAATCAGGTGTCCGTCCTTATATGGAATTACTGGAATCGTTTTAAAGCTTGTTTCTTTGTCTTGCTTTCGGTGAAACAAAAACGGAATACATCTTTAATAGTAGTCGAAATATTCGCAAGAGAAGGAGATGGGATTGCTTGGTGTCAGAGGTATAATTATCGAGAAAATGGCCGCTAAACGTTGGTGTGTTCCAAAGATTGAGTGTCCGTGGAACAATATGCAAATTTACTTTTATGTTCATTTTTTATCACCTTTGAAATACATGAGCTTCCTTAGAAAAAAAAGTGAACAAAAGACTGTTTTTCTATGGAAACTCATGTATTTTAAGATTGATAAAACATTGATGTCCATATTCTTTCATTCAACAATAGAAAGTATTATCAATTTTTGTATAACAGCATGGGCGGGGAACACAAGACAACAAGATAAGAAAAATTAAATCATTATTACGGAAAGCACGTAAAACTTCAACATCTACTTCCCCCTACCCGGATGAATTGTACCAAAGAGTCTACATAACAAGAGGGGCCACTTCTCTCTTTGAGCCAATTAAAAAGTGTCCTCAAAATTCGGTGGCGCCCTCTTCGCAAAAACGCACCAATTGGAAACAGAGTTACCCTACTTGAGTTTAAAAAATCTAAGTGAAACTAGCAAGTTTTTTAATAAATTTCGGAAGAACGCTTTTTTTAATGGTTACGCTGACAAAAAACTTCTTCCGGAGGAAAGCGTGATTGTTTTCTTCGTTTAATTTGACTTTAGAATGAAAGGCTAGAGGTCATTTTTAAAAAAAACAACCTAAAACCCCACACTGAACGAACCTGAACAGCTGATGAACAGCAGTCGATCTGCGCACGCAAGGAGGTGCTATTCCTATTCTTCTTCTGGAAAAACGAAAGAGACCTTCAAAACAGACTGCAGCGCCATCTGAAGCAAAGAGCGAACAACCGGCGGACACTTATTTGGCTGAGTGGCCCATCTTGTTATGTACTATCTTTGATTGTACGTAACAGCTTGCAATAAAAATAATTCATTCCATCTTTTTAGACAACAAACATTCCTTGTTCTTCAATTAAAAACATCAATGCAGTAAAAGACCTAGGATTCTGATCTGTAACAAAGAAAGATACAGAAGATCATTTTTACCACCATCCATCAAAATTCTTCCATCTCAACCACCTTGTTATAAGTATTCATATGACCTTAGAGCATGCATCAGAATAACATTGAGTATCTATCCATCTTAAGATTATTGTTTATATTGCTACTGCCAGTAGGAAAATAAAACAAGGAAAAGCCACAGGACCAGATAATATTCCAGTCGAAGTGGTCGTCGCGCTTGAAGAACTAGGCACTGAAATAACAACAAAGCTCCTAAATGCTATTTATGACAGCGGTGAGATCCCAAAAGATATGATGAAGTCAGTTTTTATAGCTTTACCTAAAACACCAGGTGCCACTGAGTATAATATGCATAGAACAATTAGCCTTAGGAGTCATTTTACAAAAAATATTAATGCGAGAAAGAATGGGAAGATTGAGAAAACGTGTAAGACCACAAGAAATGCTATATTCGCCTTCACAGTGTTAATGGAAAGATGTATCGAAGCACAAAAAAATCTGTATTTATGCTTAATAGATTTTTCAAAGGCGTTCTATAAAGTTGGACATGGTGAGCTTTTTAAGTACTGGAAAAGCTAGATATAAATGGAAAAGATCTACGAATTATCAGGAATTTGTACTGGGACCAAAACGTTGCTGTACGAATTAATGGAGAATACAGTGAATAAAAGCAGATTAGGCGAGGAGTGAGGCAAGGATGTGTTATGTCACCAGACCTCTTTAACATGCACAGTGAAACTATCCTTAGCAACATAAAAGAATGTCCAGGTTTCAAAGTAACTGGAGACAAAATAAATAACATCAGGTATGCAGATGACACGGTTTTAATAGCAGGCTCAGAAAAGGACCGTCAATTGCTTCTGATACTGTTGTAACAGAAAGTGAACGTAAAGGATTAGTGTTGAATTTAAAGAAAACAGAATGCATGGTAATATAAAAAAGCAGCAAATCTTAGTTGTAATCTCATTATCAACGGTGAAAAGATCAAACAACTCCAACAGTTTAAATATCCAGGATATATGATAACATCTGATGCCAAATGTTCCACAGAAAAATAATGGAGAATTATAATGGCTAAGGCTAGTTTCAATCAATTGAACCCAATCCTGAAAAATAGAAACATCTCAATGAACACTAAAATGAAAGTTCTGGAATGCTAGGTATGGTCAACCCTTCTATATGGCTGTGAATGCGCACAATCACTAAACACAGTGAAAATAAAACAGAAGCAATAGAAATGTGGTTTCTTAGGAGACTACTAAGTGCATCGTGGAAGGAGTGCTTGATGAAGCCCACGTGGGACGCTCGATGTTAAAAACAATCAGGAAACGACAAATGCAGTTTTTGAGACACCTGAATAGACACAAGGGTCTTGAACATCTAGCTCTCACTGGCCAAATTGAAGGCAAACGAGGCAGGGGTAGGCCCAGAACAACATGCTTAGGGAACATAAACAAATGGGTAACAGGGAAAGATAAGGGAAATTTAGTTTTTTTAGAGCATCCGAGCAAAGGAATGAATGGAGAATCATGATCGCCGATGTCTGTCGCAGATCTGGCACTGGATGATGATGATTGCTGTTCATTTATATTATGTATGTCACAGTAAAACTGCGTGTGTGTGCATGTGTGTGTGTATGTGTGTGTGTGCATGTGTGTGTGTGTGTGTGTGTGTGTGTGTGTGTGTGTGTGTGTGTGTGTGTGCGTGCTGAAACACCAAACCAATGTGCCAGAATCTGGACAATAAAGATGCATCTTATCTTATTTTATCTTACTTCATGCACATTCATAAGTAAGATCCACACAGAAATCTTCTTTACACGGACATAAAAATTGTTAACCTCCCTTCCCCCCCCCCCCCCTTTAAAAGTGTTTGTTTGTTTGTTTTTAAGATAAAAATTGTCAAATCTGCGGCGGAAATGATGGGCTTTTAAAAAAAATATAATTTCAACATTTTAATGAGTGCCTGATTCACCACGATTCCAAAAACGACAATGAATTTGTCATTCTTGCTTCTCCCACCCTTGCTTACATCTGAGATACGACAATGGCCTAAGGGTAGTGACCGATGGAACTGGTTCTTATTACGCCAGTAAATGTTCTCTGGTTGCACTCAGGAGATGTCCAGTCTCACCTTTTTCCACTCCTACGTCTTCCGTGGTGGGAGCCCACAGTCAGTGACCTTTGTCCAAACAAAATATATAGTCAAACTTCGTGTGAAAGGCAGCCATCCGTTGTCGAGATAAAAAGTGGTTCGGTTGTCGTAGACGAGTGGATATCTTGTGCAGTGTCTTTACGATTTAGAATAAATGCAAATAAGAAAGTTGGATAATATAGTCTTTTGCACATGCTATCGTCTTGGACAGAGGTGGTCGTTGAAGCAGTCTCGATTGTATAAACACAACGAAGCTTATTCGATATCAGACACCTTTGTAAAATGTGGGTTGTATATATATATATACAGGAACAGATATATTACCGCACACATGAGACCTGCCTGAGTTTGATTCCCACATGGGAGAATTTCTTTAATCGAGTATCTCAGTCTTTCTGTTTGGGATATTGTATCCCTCTCAGCCCGAATTAGGTCGGATAGACAGGTTCAGAAGCCCGCCTCCTAAATAATCTAAATTTCGTCAATGGGGGCGTTAACCACCTACGTTTAAAGAACAAAAACGAACCCGGACGTAGGTTTTTATATGACAACTGATTAACTCCCCTGACGCAGTTTAGGGGGCCGGCTCCCACACATTATTTCTGGGTCAACCCGTGCTGAGAGAGATACAACGTCCCAAGAAAAAGACAGAGTTACTGGATACAAATGTCCACGATTCTATTCTCCTGCCTGCAGCGGTGAAGCACCTTCCGCTAAACCAGAGAGCCAGTAGTGTAGAGATGTAATCAATTAACACTGATAAATAATAAGACGCGCTTGAAGAACTAGGCACTGAAATAACAACAAAGCTCCTAAATGCTATTTATGACAGCGGTGAGATCCCAAAAGATATGATGAAGTCAGTTTTTATAGCTTTACCTAAAACACCAGGTGCCACTGAGTATAATATGCATAGAACAATTAGCCTTAGGAGTCATTTTACAAAAAATATTAATGCGAGAAAGAATGGGAAGATTGAGAAAACGTGTAAGACCACAAGAAATGCTATATTCGCCTTCACAGTGTTAATGGAAAGATGTATCGAAGCACAAAAAAATCTGTATTTATGCTTAATAGATTTTTCAAAGGCGTTCTATAAAGTTGGACATGGTGAGCTTTTTAAGTACTGGAAAAGCTAGATATAAATGGAAAAGATCTACGAATTATCAGGAATTTGTACTGGGACCAAAACGTTGCTGTACGAATTAATGGAGAATACAGTGAATAAAAGCAGATTAGGCGAGGAGTGAGGCAAGGATGTGTTATGTCACCAGACCTCTTTAACATGCACAGTGAAACTATCCTTAGCAACATAAAAGAATG
>NW_004798193.1:18359-30088 GCF_000002075.1 Aplysia californica | reverse complement strand
GGGGGGGGTGACGTTTTATATATCGAATATCTCGGTTTCTCCGTTAGGATGCTGTATCCTTCTCGTAAATCATCTAAAGTGTATCGATGGGAGCGTAAAAACATCTACTTTAAATCGTGACCACAGTGCTTTTTTATGCCGTATCTCCGTTTTTAATAACAGTGAAAATAGTTCATAACAAAGAGTGAGCTTAAGAAGATGTCACATTTACATTGTTAAAACAATGGAGATACGACAAGAAAGCACTGAGATCGCGAAATTAAAAAAAGAAATCTTTAGAATATTTTACAGTAACATAAAATAATAAATGTGAGGCATCGTGGTGGAATCAGGCTCTCGTCAATTTTTGGGTATGTAGAGTTATTGGTACCATCTTAAAGCTTATACACTTGTCATTTTTGGATTAAAAAAATATACAACTTGTCTTGAATACAAGTCGAGATATTTGCGAAAGAAGGAGGTGGGGGGTCACCTTTTTTCAGAGGTAAAATTAGTGAGAAAATGGCCGCCAAAGATTAGTTATTTCCTTTGCTTAAGAGTCCGCGGTAACTGAAAATTTACATTTTTGTGCCTTTAATCTACGCTTTTCAGAAAAATCCACCCAGAAATGAGTTGTTTAATGGGCATGAAAGGTGTTGACTCAAAAAACAAAAATTTGATAAAAATTCACAAACCTGCAGAAAAAGCAAGTTTCTTCATTTTGATTATTTTGACGAGAGCCTGATTCCACCCCGCTGCCTCACAAATTTCATGACGATACTGTGAAAAAACCCAACAAATACCCTGCTCATTTGATCTTGATACATAGAAACAGGGTCTGCTTTGTCAGGGATAAGATTATAATATTACATTATCAACGATAGATTTTTAGTGGGGAGGAGGTAAATACAACTTTACTTACTGTACTTTAGATTGGCCCAAAAAGGTTTTAAAATGTAGGAGAAGAAAAAGCTAATACAGTCCAACCTGCAGAAACGGCCACCTGTGTAAGACAATCACTGTACAAGCGTCATCCTGTATAAGACAATTACCTTACAAACAGCCACCTGTATAAGACAATCACCTATACCAAAAACCTCCTGTATACCACAATCACCTGTACAAACGACCACCTGTATAAGACAATCACCAGTATAAGACAATCACCGGTACCAAAGACCACCTGTATAAGACAATCACCTGTACAAGCGACCATCTGTATAAGACAATTAACTCTACAAACGACCACCTTTAGAAGACAATCACCTGAACCAACGACCACCTGTATAAGACAATCACCGATGCAAATGGCCAGTTCTCATTTCCTCCCTTTGGTATAGTTACAATAGAATGACACTATGTAAGATGGTCAACTGTCTAAAACCGCCATTTTTCTTCTCAACAAGACTATTCCAACTAAACACTCGAACCTGTTCAAACGTCCACCTGTATAAGACAATCACCTGTACCAAAGACCACGTGTATAAGACAATCACCTGTACCAAAGACCACCTGCATAAGACAATCACCTGTACAAACGACCACCTGTATAAGACAATCATCTGTACCAAAGACCACCTGTCTAAGACAATCACCTGTACAAACGACCACCTGTATAAGACAATCACCAGTATAAGACAATCAACTGTACAAACGTCATCCTGTATATGACAATCACCTGTACAAGCGACCACCTGTATAAGACAATTAACTCTACAAACTACCACCTCTAGAAGACAATCACCTGAACCAACGACCACCTGTATAAGACAATCACCGATGCAAATGGCCAGTTCTCATTTCCTACCTTGGGTAGAGTTACAATAGAATGACACTATGTAAGATGGTCAACTGTCTAAGACCGCCATTTTTCTTCTCAACAAGACTATTCCAACTAAACACTTAAACCTGTTCAAACGGCTACCTGTATAAGACAATCATCTGTACAAAGGAATTACCTCTACAAACGGCTACCTGTATAAGACAATCATTTGTACGAAGGAATTACCTGTACAAACGGCCACCCGTGTAAGACAATCTTCTGTACAAAGGAATCACCTGTACAAACAGCCACTTCCTATCCCCCCCCCCCCTTGCGTATTTTTACATCATAATGACATTGTGTAAGACTACCACTGTCTTTCGTTTTAGTAGAGGTTTTACGGCACTCGCCACTGCATAAGGTCATATGAGCGCTAGAAGATTAGAGGTGTTACAAGAGAGTAACAAACATAAAAAAGAAGAAGGGGAGATAAGGACGCTAGATGTTTCATAGAAAAGAAGAAGCAAACCACACCAAAGCACTCGTCAACCACCCACTTACCACTGTCTAAGACGGTAATCTCCTTGATAATAGGGGGGGGGGGGGGGTCTTAGACAATTGCACCCCCCCGTCCCTCCCCACCGGGGGGGGGGGGCGGTGCCACTGACTGAAGTGTTTTTAGCCCATTCCCAAAAGGGGGGGGGGGTAACTTGTTCTTATGCACAGTAGAATTGTAAATGGGCTGATTCTACAATGTCATGCTCCGAACTGTGCCTGAACTGCAACAGGGATCTGCTGTTTTTTCTTTCCTAATCCTTACTATCGTCATTTTCTTCTACTTCTTTGTATGTTTGTAACACTCTTGTGACCCGCTATTTACTAGGTGCTGAAGCTTGAGAGGTGAGCAGAGTAAGTCCGATTCCCTGTAAGGGCTTCTCTGTTGACATCCACCCTTTAGCGCTCATATTACCTAATGCAGTTTCGAGCGCCGTAAAACCTCTATTGAAAAAACAAAGACAATTGCAACTGTACAGCTGAACCTGCTGTAACGGTCACCTGTATAAGTCAATAACCTCTACACATATCCTATTTCCTGGGTGGTCGTTTTAGACAATTTCCACTGTTCCAGCCATTCAGTGACCGCGTTTAACTGCCAGTTAGCCGATTTCATTGACGTTTTTCCTGTTCCTCTTTCTTCGATCATTGTTCTGTTGAACTTCCACGTTAGACCGTTCCGGTAAGAGTACGTTTTATAATATCATCTTGAGTCACGACCTGGTTGTGTCAGGCAGTGGTTGTTCATGTCTCTAGCAGCAGTTCTGGCAGATGTATCCGACATACGTGTAGACGTCATGATGATGTCCCTTCCGGTGCTGGCGTGAATAGAAAGGAAAAAAAGTGGGGTGGGTGTAAATGTGGATAAGGGGATGAAAAAGGCTGTTGGTGGTTGGGGGGGGGGGAGAAGTGGGGAGCGGAGTGGATGTCAAAGTAAGAGAGGGGATGGGGGCTGTTGTGGGTGGGTGGTTGAGGAGGGAAGGAGTGGGAGTCAAAGTGGAGGAGAGGACGGGTGGCGGGGGGGGGGGGTGTAGGGTGAAGGGGTTAGAGAGGGGAGGGGTTTACTCGCGTGTGTCTCCACTCGCGTGTGTCTTGTGACACTGTTCCAAACTTGTCAGGTGTGTGTGTGTGTGTGTGTGTGTGTGTGTGTGTGTGTGTGTGTGTGTGTGTGTGTGCGCGCGCGCGTGTGTGTGTGTATGTTTGTTTCCGTGTATAATTTGTGCGTGTATGTGTGTGTACGTGCGTGTATGTGTATGTGCCTTTTATAGAGAGAGAGAGAGAGAGAGAGAGAGAGAGAGAGAGAGAGAGAGAGAGAGAGAGAGAGTGTGTGTGTTTGTATGCCTACGTGTATGTACGTGTGTGTGGTGTGTTTGAGTGTGTGTGTCTATGTGTGTGTCTGTGCGTGTGTGTTTGTGTGTCTCTGTATGTGCAAATATGTACGTGTGTGTGTGAGTGGGTCTGGGAAAGGGGAAGGGGGGTGGCAATATGGTGATGTGTGGGTGTTCGAGGGTAGGCGGTAAAGACAGGACGTCAATATATTTAATTTTAAACAGACTTTGCTTGACGTCAATAAAAATCCTGTCTGGGTTTAGCTAAGAACTCAGTTATCTTTTAATTGTGCAGAGTTTTTGGTGATCCCAGTTACCATTCGATACGCCGCCAGGGAGCTCCTTTAAAAAATGATTAGAAAAAGAAAGGCAGTAAAGTATAATTCTAAAGAAATCTTGTGGATGCACGTTAAGGAAACTTTAAGATGGAATTTTAAACGTCGAAACATTTTTTGTTAAAAAGATATTTCTGAAAAGTCTCTTTGTCACTGTAATTGGTGATACAGGAAAAAAAGTTCGTTTGAATTGTTTGTTTGTTTGTTAGTTTAGTTTATTGTTTCTGGGAGATGTTGTCTTTTGGCTGGTTCTTCATTTCCCATTTTTATTATGGTTGAGGGGGGGGGGGGAGTTGGCGCCCTTGTGGTTGAAAGACTGAACACATTAATTCTTTCTTTCTTTCTTTCTTAACTGACAACTTTGAACGATATTTATTTTCTCCAAAAACTAACGTCAGCCAATGTTCTCCACCACATTCCAGCGTCTCTGTCGTGTTGATCCACTCACTCTGTCCTGTGAGGGTGATGCAAACGGATGACAACTCGTACGGGTATCAGGAAAAGGGAGCATCACGACTCCACGACAGCCAATCTCTACTGAGTAAACTCACCATGATTCGGCACTGCTTGACGTGGATTTGGCTGAAACAAAGAAATCTACAATTTTCAGTAGGAAAAGGTATACGGGTTTAACGCATCAATTTCACAACTGAAAGAGCTGCGGAGCTGGCCTAATGTTAAAAACTGTATCTCCCCTCGACCATTAACGGCAGGGAAGGAGGAAAAAGTAAAGGTAAAAGTAAGTATTTACAATATTAGACCTCCGAATTTAACTTCCGTCTCCAATAGGACCGAGCTGATGGAATGAGAGCCTTGGAAACTCCACAAAACGACTCGAATTTAAGAACGAACAGTTTGGGATTCAAACCAGGAACATATGCACTGTAGTCCAGCTTCGAGGTAACAACTGAGTTAATGGGGTGCCCCCCCCCCCACCCTATTTTCAGCGCTGCTCCAAAAAGGTTTTCCTTGGGGAACATTTTTTTCCATGCAATGATTTTAAGAAATGATTACAGAATAATAAGTTCCAGTCATTGGGATTCCTTAGTATTGATCTGGAGGCCTCTTTGTTTGGTGCTCTGCATCTTACTTAGTCCAGACGTTCTATTACAAGTTCTTCTCGGATGCTGCTGTATGATGTTCTATCATTTGTTCACTTCGGTTGTTGTTCCATCATGAGTTTATTACCTCGGATGTTTCATTATAAGTTCACCTGGAAAGTTCCTTTCTGACGTTTCATTCTGATGTTCCACAATGATGTTCCACAATGATGTTCCATTATGATGTTCAATTCTTTTGTCCCATTCTGATGTTCCATTCTGATGTTCCATTCTGATGTTCCATTCTGATGTTCCATTCTGATGTTCCATTCTGATGTTCCACAATGATATTCCATTATGATGTTCCATTCATATGTTCCACAATGATGTTCCATTATGAGACAATAGCTCACATCTTTCTTCTGGGATCCTGCATCCCTCTCTGCCGGAGTTGGCTATGACATGAGGAGTATGTCAATGAAGGCGTATAAAAACCTCCATTAGAAAAAATAGACCAAAAAATGACCCAAAAAAGACAAAGAAACATTAGGCAACAATGACCTTTAAAGCCATTCAACGTATTTTTTAAAATGTTTTGTTGTCCTCAGTCCCAGTGTGTCCGATACGGCGACCTTTTCAACATAATTGTTTGTTCGTACGTACTTCCAAACAAGTGCTACACCGTGGGTTGGCCAATGAGACATTTATGACGCCCTTGTTACGTCTGACACTTAAGATAAGTCGAGTGTCCTTTGTACCAGAATGTGTCCATGGAATAGTTCTAAAGTATACAGTTTTCAAACCCCACGTATCTGCCCTCTGAGAAACTACTTTTCCTGAGGGCTCAAAATCGTCCGGTGTAATAATTTGTATTGGACACTGATTTATGGAAAGCTGTCCACAAAAACGGCGCAAACCTATTGGTTTGATCAAAACATCAATAATGTGTCATCCTCAAGGGCACATCAGAGAGAGAGAGAGAGAGAGAGAGAGAGAGAGAGAGAGAGAGAGAGAGAGAGAGAGAGAGAGAGAGAGAGAGAGAGCCGAGAGAAGAAAATATCAAGAGAAGACTATGCTGCCAATATCGTTAAAAGCTGAGAGGTTGTGTTGTACTGGCTGCTTGTGTACTTTTAGCATGACTGTCTAGAGCTTAGGGCTTAGACAATCATGACTTTTGTACATAAATATTGAAATGATGATAATAGATAGCCTTTGTACTTTATATAGCGCGATTCCTGCTCATCTGCAAGCTCTATACGCTCTGCAATCATTTATATAAACACAAATAAACTCAATTTATTGATCCTCTCCTTAAATTTGTTTTACAACGGCTTACACAAGTACGCAAATGCATTATTAATACATAATAAATGCATGGAAAATTCACGGAATCACAAACATAAATAATCTACTCACAGTTGCAGGTTGCCACTATGTAACGACCTGATTCTGAGCTTGGGTTAACATGTCGCGACCTCAGTGCTTTCTTTTTGTATCTCCTTTTTTCACAGTGAAAATGTTACATCTTCTTAAGCTCACTCTTTTTTATGATCTGTTTTCATTTTTATTAAAAATGGAGATACGGCAAGAAAGCAATGGGGTCGCGATGTTTTGCTTAAGGACACCCCCCCTCCACAGCAGTGACCACCCACTAAACGCCCCGCCAGTGACACGTCATGTGTGACATTATTGTGAATCTGAGAACCCAAGCTTCTCGTTCACAGAAGCACCTTTCCCCCTTACACTTGTTTTGAAGATTTCCATATTGCTTGTGTCTATGTAGATTTATTTGAACCTTAATATGTTGAAGAGAAAACGCTCACATTTTTGAGCGAGTTGGCGTGTGCATGATCTGGTGTGGTTTGCTCTTTCTTTCCTATTAAACATACATTATATTGTACTTATTTCTCCTCCTTCTTTCCTGTTTTTGTTACTCTCTTGTAACACGTCTAATCTTCGGCCCTTTTATGACTATAAAGCGTTTCCAGGTGCCTTAAAACTCTAATAAAAACGAAAACATTTTTAGAAAGGAACTGAAAAGCAATGGATCAATTCGGTGTTATAATTTTACAACAATACATAGCCATCGTAACCTTCAATCGAAACAATTTTAAAGCTCAAAGTCATAAAAATTCAGCTCCGTCAAGTTCTTGTAAATATCAAATACTAGCTTTGTTGAGAATTCCCAATTCATTATGAGGTGGCGTCTGTAGTTTCGGCATCACAAGAATTATTAGGATAGATTATAACATCCAATGGAACCTTCAGCTCATCATTGCACAGAGCCATCGCTTCGATAAAACCCACAGTTAAAGAGCAAAATCGTCTTCAATTATATTTGTTATGTCATATGGACCAAAAAGTAACACATTATGAAAGGGTAACTTTTTAGTGTGTATATGGGGGGGGGGGGGGGCTGTTAAGTTTTGTTTTATTTTTATTGGGGGAGAGTGGGGAGAGGGGGGAGAAGGGGGAGAGGGGGAGAGGGGGTGAGTAATGCAAGAAAAGCTAAAGCGATAAATCGTATTATTTATAAAAATTAAAGTCAAACGTCAAAAACAAATTTCCAACCTAAAATAATATTTGTCTTGTATTAGGGATCTACTGTATGTATTTGATTAGTCAAGCACGTAAAACTGCAAACTGATACCTATATTTATTCAGTTGAGAATGTCAATAGACTGAGGATATTGGATATCGTGCATTTTGACCATTTTTCTACTCAATCTGGGGCGCACTATTCTTATTGTGTCAAAGCTAGAGTACATGGGAGGGAGGGACAGGGGGTGGGGGGTGACAAGAACAGTGATTTATATGGGAGGCATCGTTGTGAAAGTAGGCGCTCGTCAAAATAATCAAAGTGAAGAAGCTTACATTTTTCCGCAGGTTTGTGAATTTTTATCAAATTTTTGTTTTTTGGCTCATCACCTTTCATGTCCATTAAAGAACTCATTTCAGTGTGGATTTTTCTGAAAAACGTTGATTAAGGGCACAAAAAAATGTAAATTCTTAGTGACCACAGACTCTTAAGCTAAGGAAATAATTAATCTTAGGCGCCAATTTTCTCACTAATTTTACCTAATAAAGACAACTAAACAAGCTTTAAGATGATGCCAATAACTCTACATGCCCAAAAAATGACAAGAGCCTGATTCCTCCACGCTGCCTCACATTTTTTCCCGCCTGTTTGGCAATTGTTATCGAAATGTTTGTTGCTTTTTGTTTTGTTTTTATTTGTTGGTTGTTGTTGTTGTTGTTGTTTCTTTTTGTTCAGAACCTTTTGATGACCATTTGAAAACACAATTCTAATTGGGTTAAAGGCGTATAAAGATGAAAATTTTCAGGTTCCAAGGACTCTCAAGCTTTGGAAGCCAACAAATTGTGGCAGCCATTTTCCCGGTAATTTTACCTCTGAAATCAGCCAAAAGCCATCACTTTCTATCTGAAATATCTCGACTTCTATCAAAGAAAGATGGATATTCCTGTCACCAAAACCAAGACAAATTAACACTTTTTAAGCTTATCCTAGTGAGCCCAAATGCCCAAACATTGACGAGCGGTTGATTTCGCCTTGTCGTGCAACAGTGATCGAGACCGGTGTTTTGACCTTTGTTAGGGCGTAAAGGTGTGGCCCGTGGCTAGTAGAGCTGAGCGAAAGATCGATTCCGGAACCGATTCCCACTATTGGCGCTACCAGAGAGGGGTGCTACTGAAGAAAAGTTCCGACTCCCTTTTACGTAAACCAACGGTTAACAGTTACTTAAATCATTAAAATCTTCTTCGCTTTTTTCTTTCAATTCATTTTTTAAATTAAAAAATTGATGCTTTGTAGTTTTCGAAACTAACGTTATCCTAAACCCTCAAGATGTTCTGAGCCAACCAGGTAACCACCGGAAGAAATCACATCATTAGAAAGTAAGTAATTGGGTTCGGAGTCGATTCCTACGATTCCTAGCTTTCTATCATCTTGAACCTAGCCGCCCAGCACTGCTATTTGGCTAGCACCCTTTGTAGAGGAGATTTCATAGTTTTTGTTAGGGTTTAGTTTTGGGGGGTTTTGTATGTTGGTTTTATATTTTTTTTATTTTTGCTTTTGGGTTTTGTTTTGGGTTTTTTTTAGAGTGAGAGCTCAGAGCGGCAGCCTTTGAAGTTCTTTGGTCAAGGAGTGGAAGTCTATGAGAATTATATCATGCCTGGTTAAAAGGCGAGAAAATACCCTACAAAATCATCAGATACCTTACAAAAAAAACATTCACCCTTCTTTCTCCTACATTTACTATGCTGGAGTGTTATTCTTCAAAAGCAGTATATCCAGTTTTGGAACGAAATTTAGTTATCGATTCAACCTGACAGTGTAAAAAACGGCGTACATTTTTGCCTAAGCCTGGTATCGATATTATTATCTTGATAAATAAGGCGAAGAAAATGTTTGGAAGATATTCCAAACGACTACCTGTTGAGAAGCAAAAATATGTATTTTTGTTGCTGTTGTTGTTGTTGTTGTTATTTTTGGTGGTGTTGGTGCTTTTTGTTGTTGTTGTTTGTTGTTGTTTTTTGTTGTTGTTTTTTGTTGTTGTTTTTAATTTTTTTTTATTTATTGTTTTTGTTTTGTTTTGTTTTTGGTTTTGGTCTGCTTAACATTTTACGAAACTGGATAATAACATTATGCTGTCTTTTAAAATAAAACTCCAGCCAAACATGTCATGGAAGTCTCACTTTCCCCGACTCCTGGCCACTTGCTGCTGTCATTTCTACTGCCAGACCTGGCGACACCCACACAATTCCATCAAATTAGAGACAAATCGCCTTAACGGGCTGTCTAGGAAAACTTGTAAAAGAAAAACAAATGGGAGATTAATGTAGTTTCTTGGAGCCACATGCTCATTAATTATTCTCCAGAACGGATTCGGAAAATCTCGATCCACTGTGGATCATTTTAATCCACCTGGAGACCTTCATTTCTACGAGGCACTTTTATTGAAGGTAGCCACGATGATTGCCATGTTGTTAACACGAAAAAAAAACGTAACAATAACCTTATGCAGTTTAGATGGCGTGAAACTCTTACTAAACTAAACTAAGTATAGAAAAAAAAACCGTCGACGTATCCTGGAAGTTCGATATTTTCAGAGACCTGCATACTCTCAACCTACGCGGTTATCTCCCTGCCTTCATCGTCTACTTTTTGCACAACCGTTCCTTCCGGATTCGTGTCGAATCTTCTTTCATAATTCAAGTCGATCCCTCTGACTGGAATTCTTCTCGGTTTCAACGTACATCTATCCAAACATCACGTAACAATGACTAATCCTACATGTATTCCTGCTTTCTGAACAGACCCGCCTTAGACATTTTTAATCCATAAGGTCAAATGAAGGTCACTTCGCCCTGTCCCACTGGTTTTTGCCCGTTCGCTTACAGGTAAGAGGAAGTGACGTCAGCAATAATATAGCAAGGGTAATCCGGCAGGTGTCATATATGAAGAAATACACGTCTTCGTGGGCTGATTTTGGCGATACCAATTTCCTAATCTTCCTGTCTGGTCTTCGTCTGCGAGTATACTTCCATCTTAATAGTTTTTAAAAAACCCAGAAAAATAAACGAAATAAAATCTGGAAAAGTAGCTACGCTTTCAGCGATAAGATTTGTCTGATAGCATTTTCCCGGATCATGCATGTCTGTCTATACTTAGAGTGAACCCGACTTCTGTGTTGTAGCACGTAGGCGTTTTCTTCTCAGCCGAGGTAGACTCTAACAGACAGTGAATAAGTTGACTTATTCACTGCTTGTTAGAGTCTAGTTGACTTATTTTCTGCCTGTTAGAGTCTAGTTGATTTATTCATTGCCTGTTAGAGTCTAGTTGACTTATTCAGTGCCTGTTAGAGTCTAGTTGACTTATTCACTGCCTGTTAGAGTCCAGTTGACTTATTCACTGCCTGTTAGAGTCTAGTTGACATATTCACTGCCTGTTAGAGTCTAGTTGACTTATTCACTGCCTGTTAGAGTCTAGTTGACTTATTCAGTGCCTGTTAGAGTCTAGTTGACTTATTCACTGCCTGTTAGAGTCCAGTTGACTTATTCACTGCCTGTTAGAGTCTAGTTGACATATTCACTGCCTGTTAGAGTCTAGTTGACTTATTCACTGCCTGTTAGAGTCTAGTTGACTTATTCACTGCCTGTTAGAGTCTAGTTGACTTATTCACTGCCTGTTAGAGTCTAGTTGACTTATTCACTGCCTGAGAGAGTCTACCTCGGCTGAGGAGTGTACAACATCCTGCAGGATGATCGATATACTCTTTAAAAATGTCTTCTCTTTCGCAATTCAAACTCGGATCTCCGGCATTTCGACATCAAAACGCCTACGAGCTACAACAACCCCCCCCCTCCCTGCCTATGTATAAAATGCATTGTTGTTGTTGTTGTTCTTGTTGTTGCTGAGGATGTTGTTGTTGATGTTGTTGTTGTTGTTGTTGTTGTTGTTGTTGTTGTTGTTGATGTTGTTGTTGCAGTTGTTGATGTTGTTGTTATTGTTTTTGTTGGTATTGTTGTTGTTGTTGTTGATGTTGTTGTTGTAGTTGTTGATGTTGTTGTTGTTTTTGTTGGTATTGTTGTTGTTGTTGTTGTTGTTGATGTTGTTGTTGTAGTTGTTGATGTTGTTGTTGTTGTTTTTGTTGGTATTGTTGTTGTTGTTGTTGTTGTTGATGTTGTTGTTGTAGTTGTTGATGTTGTT
>NW_004798193.1:12445-15216 GCF_000002075.1 Aplysia californica | reverse complement strand
TGTGTGTGTGTGTGTTTGTGTGTGGGTGTGAGTGTGTGTTTGTTTGTGTGTGTGTGTCAGTGTGTGTGTGTGTGTGTGTGAGTGAGTGAGTGCGTGTGTGTGGTGTGTGTTTGTGTATGTGTGTGTATGTTGATTTTTAATTATTGTTCTTGTCCCAAGTTTGTGTGTGTGTTTGTTTGTTTTTTGTTGTTTTATTGTTGTCTGTGTCCTGATTTTGGTGCCCATATTTGTTGGTTACCTAAGAATGTATTGACATGGTTCAAATTGTTATGTTTTCTAGAAAAACGAAACAAGAAGAAAGGGGAATTGTTAAGTCGGTAATGATGATGATGATGATGATGATGATGATGATGACGGTGATGATGATGTTGATGATGATGATGATGATGATGATGATGATGATGACGATTATGATGATGATGATGATGATGATGATGATGATGATGATGGTGGTGGTGGTGGTGGTGGTGGTGCTAGTGACGGTGACGGTAATTGTAAGTGTGATGACGATCATGAAGATGATTATTTATGGGGGCGATGTTCTGATGTTGGAAATAATGCGCATATTAGTCTGACCTGGAGGGGGGGGGGAGGGGGGAGGACATAACTCTCATTCCCAACTCGTCGCATAGAGTGACAAAAAAATTGGAAATAATTCGCCTTCTTCATCCCTAGCATCTAATAAAAGTATGCCGAAAAATCACATGGGGGCTGCTTCTAAGTGATGACATTTTTAGTGTGTTTGTTACCCTACGTCTATGCTATCATATTTTCAAAACCGTGAAAGGAGTGTGGCCAATAATCTTTGTAAAAGTAATTTTCATAGTCATTGCAGACTAACTTGTGTGCTTACATGTTACCGCCATCGTCATTCGCAACCGGTCCCGAGGCACTTCTGCGATCGTCGGAACATGTAAAAAGCCTGAAAAACCATGCCCAGACGTCCAGAGAATTGCCGGATTGGTTCTTCCTAAAGTGATATCCGCAAATTCACCGATAGTATATAAATATATTATATATGCACACAAAAAGCAACACACAATACTGGATGACCGGAAGTGAAATTGCGTCCAGCGACAACTCAGACACCACGGGCATTAAAAGTCCCCGTCTCCAAAGAGATAGAACATTTATTGGCCACTATTAATGAAATGGAAAGACAGACTATGTAGTTAGTATTAAGTGCAGGAAATGTTATATCAAATTACTTCCCTATTCTATTCCCATCTGATGACTTGCGACCGCGAATGGCACCATTAAGTCTGACTAAGGGTATAATGAACGAAAATAAAGAGATGTAAAAAATTGTATAATTAAACTACGAAAAATTGTGTTTGCATGTGTGTGTATGTGTGTGTGTGTGTGTGTGTGTGTGTGTGTGTGTGTGTGTGTGTATGTGTGTGTGTATGTGTGTGTGTGTGTTCGTGTGTGTGTGTGTGTGTTTTGTGCTGATTTTTATAACCGTTCTTATCTCAAGTTTTTCAGATACGTAAGTGACTGATTTCAATTCCATTGTTGACAGCAAGGGGACGTTTCTACATTTCTATTTCCACCCACAATATTTTTTAAAAAACGGTCATTTGGTTTGTGTTTTTGCTTGTGACACCATTCTTACCAACATCATTATCTTTCTTGTCTCAAATGTAGGACAGCGTGTCTACAACCGAAAGAGGAGCTTTCAAAGCGATTAAGTTATGTAGGTTACCGGTTTCATTTCTATTCTCGATGGCAAGGTGACGTTGAATCTACATTTCTGCGCTACCGACCATGTTTCGAACTTCCATAACTTTAGGCAGGCTATGGCCCTCAAGATGTTTGCATTATTTATGAAATGAGCTGTCAAGTCCTTCTGTTTCTATATGGCAGAACTGATCGTTGAGTTCCAACAGGGTTTTTTTTTCTCCTAAGACAATTGTAGTTTACTTATGTAGAGGCATATTCTTTTCTCTGCACACCGGTGGCTTCACAAAAGAGAATACGATAGGCATTATTTCCTTTTTCTCATGTGGTTCCTTTTTCGGCCATCTTATATAAATATGTGATGGAAGTTGGTTAAAAAATAAGGTTACATTCCTAGTTTTACACAGCGAAAGTATTTTCAGAAATATGTGAGTCCTGAGTTCGATTCCAATGAGGGAAGAATTTTTCCAGAACACTCTACATTTACCATACCGGGCTGGCCCTGACAAACAGTGTCGAAACCCGCCAATGAAATATTACCCGAATTATGTCGATGAGATCGTAAAACGCCTGTTCTTTTGATAAGATGAATGCGGTCTCATGAGAGGTTCAAAAGAAAATATACTCGCAGACAAAGACACTCCTTATCGGAACATTGAGCTAGTTTGGTCCCAAATTTAATAGCCCGAAAATAATAGTCTCCAACTAAAATTTCTTCTTTGTTGAGGTCAGGGAAGAAATTAGCTATGCGATTCTAGAACAACGTTCAGTTTGTCATCCAGTATTATACAAGAAAGACCTTGAATCAAGCCTGTAAAATACCTCTAAAATAGACGCAATCAAGTTCTCTTACAATTTACTGGGACACACTCTCTGTCTTTGTTCGGAGTCTGTGTTTGTATAGGTATTCCGGGCTCATCGTTTGCTTGTACAACGCCAGACCAGCGCCATCTTGTCGTGTTCCTGTCACGGAAAGGGGAGGTAATCGTGATGGGACGTCCGGTCAGGTTTTATCAACACACAGCTTGGTTCTTGTCGTGACAATGTGCTAGTGTTCTGGTACGCTTTATTTGAGCTCTCAATTGGTAAGG
>NW_004798193.1:8341-10557 GCF_000002075.1 Aplysia californica | reverse complement strand
GTTACGACCGGTGGGATTTTATTGGGGGGGGGTTGTTTTCTTTTCACGAGGGTGGACAGGTTGAGTTAATTTTTTTTTTACTTTTCTGTCTGGATAGTTTTCGATGGACATGATACGATTTACTGCTGTGGGTCTTTCAGAAGTTTGATGATTTAAAATTGTTCTTAAAGTAAGTATTTTTACACTCCCTTTGACTCAATTTAAATCTTTTAAAAGGTGGGATTCATTACCTGCCTGATAAGGCCAACCTTGGCTGAGAGGGATACAATATCCATCCGAAAGACAAGATACTCGAATAAAGAGTCTCATTTACATGACTAATGTCTGTAGTGTCGTAATGATTAGACGATTTGCCGTTGCACACAGAAAACAGGAGTTCAATTACTGAGTAGTTGCCTTTTTACTTAAAATCGAGTGTCTTAGTCTTTCTGCTAGGATGTTGTATTCTATTCAGCCCGGATTGGTCTTTATATCAGAGTTGACGCAACCTTCTCACCCATCGACCCAATTTAGATTATTTAGGAAATGGTCTTCGACCCTGCCTGTCAAGATCAACCCGGGCTGGGAAGGATAGAACATCCAGCAGAAAAACTAGAGATACTCAATAAAAATCCTGCCCACTTGAGAATCAAACTCGGGTCTCATGTGTGCGATAGCAAAACGCCTTACCGCTATACCACAGAAGCCGGTTAAATTGCGTTAATACAGCTGTAAAACATACTCTTAAAGAAACAATAATTGTTCTGTCTTGAACCGGTGCAGTGTGACCGCCGACAGGATTCCCGTTTCTGTGGCCGCACCAAGCCAAAACCACGGTGGAAACCACACCGGAAGTAATTGTGGGCGGCAACCGGAAGGGGCGGAGACGAGGCTAAGCCCGAGGAAATATCACGTGATCAGAAGTGAGCCCTTCGACTGGATCTGTTTACCTCTCGGCGAGATGACACGAGAACGACCTGGCGAGAAATTGTTTTGGATCGGAAAGTTGTTGGCAGGCTCATCCGCTGTGGAGATTATTTTAAAAAAAAGATTTTTAGCCTGTCGGGGAAGATGACTCGTCTGTGATTTAGAAGAAAAATATTAATGGAAAGAGCAATTCAAAAATGGAGGGTGCACGGAGTTGATTACAGTCTAACCTGGCCCAAAATAATTGTCCATTGTCAAGGAGAAACGTGGTCATCTTAGACAGGTTTTCATCTTCGATCGCTCAGACAAAAATGATGAAAAAGACATTCTCTCCTGAGGCCCTAACAAGAGATGGATGTTGGCTTATGACTGCTGTAAGCCCCATTAAAATGTTCGGATATATTATGTGAGACAGCATGGTGGAATCAGGCTCTCGTTAATTTTTGGGCATGTAGAGTTATTGGTATCATTTTAAGCTTGTTCACTGGTCTTTTATTTAGATGAAAAACATCCATTTATCAAGGATACAAGTCGAGATATTTACGAAAGAAGGAGGTGGGGATCACATATTTTCAGAGGTAAAATTAGTGCGAAAATGGCAGCCAAAGATTAGTTATTTCCTAAGCTTAAGAGTCCGTGGTAACTGAAAATTTACATTTTTGTGCCTTTAATCAAATTTTTTTCAGAAAAATGCACACAGAAATGAGTTCTTTAATGAACATAAAAGGTGTTGAGCCAAAAAGAAAAAATTTGATAAAAATTCCCAAACCTGCGGAAAAATGCAAGTTTCTTCCCTTTGATTATTTTGACGGGAGCCTGATTCCACCACGCTGCCTCACATATTTCTTATGGAGGGGAAGCGGTACAGATAATTTGGGGTTTTCGTCGGACAATGATTGAATTTCATGTTTTGTTTTACATAGTTTTTGCAGCTGTTGGTTGATAGAATATAGCAGTCGCGGTCGTGTTGGACATGAGGTTGTCTTACTTAATGTCATTGTATTTTTTTTTACCCATGAAAGCAAACAGGAGAAGGGGGAGGGGGTAGTGGAAAAGGATTACTTGTACAGGAGGTCGTCTCATCTAAAACTGATAGTCACTAGACTAGATTCGATTCCAGTTTTACTGGGCATTGAGTACAAATGTATTTCCCTATGGCTTAGTCTGAAACGTTAAGCTTGTAAACTTCTTTGCGGGGGTCTGCGAACCTAAAGGATTAAAATTTGTTTTCTTCTTGTTGGTTTTTGTAGGTCTATTTGTTAAGATTTCTGTCTCTTTTCTGGGGGGGGGGGTTCTGGATTATTTTTTTT
>NW_004798193.1:5698-8241 GCF_000002075.1 Aplysia californica | reverse complement strand
GGGGTTCTGGATTATTTTTTTTTGGGGGGGGAGGGGATGTTTTAAATCATGTAGATGTTTTACGCCCCTGTAAAGCGCCCGTGCAGACAGAAAGGATTTAATTGGTTAAAACAGCTTTCCTAAAAGGGAATCGAACTCACGTGCCTTCTACGACGAGGGAGTGCCCAACCACTACACCACCATGCCGGTGGCATACTTTTTGAAACTTGCAGAATTCTATTACAATTTAAGCGTGCTCCTGTGGGATCTCAGAAACAATTACTCCCATTAAATCCTAATGCATTTTAAAACAAAATGATGTCAGAAACAGCTATATAGGGATGTGAGAAATTCTGGGGACGATCCGACGTCTCTTTATGACTTTTATTTTGTCTATTAAGTTGGGGGGGGGGGGGCTTCAATAGCATTGACATTTGGGACAAAATTTCGGAGTAAAAAATGTAAACAATAATACATAACTATGGTCTGTGGTGTAGATGTATGCGCTTTGCTGTCGCAGAAAGAAGTTGTGGGTTCGATTCCCGTTTGGGGAGGTTTTTATAAGAGTCTGCTGGGGCGTTGTATCTCTCTCACCCCGAGTTGGCCCTGACAGGTAAGGTCAAAGCCAATGGTCAAAGCAGACTTAAATTGTGCCGCTCAGCGACTTCAACATCTGTAGTTAAAGTTACAGACACCTGTAGGCATAGCATTATTGTAAAGTTCATAGAGCCAACAGTAGAGCATGGATATGCGCTCTATGATAATTGCCGTCATAAGTAGAGAAATGAGCGGCATACGTAAATCTTCTGTTAGACAGTCTTGTTTTATCATCCATAAACGGCAACCACTTTTATTTAAGTGAATGTCAAACGTAAGTATCGTGTATCTTGATATTGGCCGTGACACCACAGAATGAACCGTTTGACCGACAAAATTGACCTTTGACCTTTGGAGGGTTGGAGTAAAAAGTAGTATATTTTAATGGTGGGGAAGAGAACTGTCTCCGTCAACCGAAACGGTAAGGTGCCTCCCTCCCTTCGTTAACCTTCTGGTCCTATTATTTTTCCTGGGTTTTGGATATGCCTGGTTTTGTCAAAGAGCTGGAAGTACTCAATTATCTTTCTGTGCAGTAAGAAGAAGGCGTGTTGATCATTCTATGCAGAAACTAGAGGAATAAGTCTGTTTCAAGTACAAGGTATTATCTCTTACAATTCCGTTCAGAGAATCATAGCATTGTTAAAAACCCATAGCCTTCCATTAAATAACAATCTTTATCGATGTAAAATAAAGTCTTCCTTGTGTGAGAGGTGCAACTCTCATGAAATTGAAGAGGAATTTCACTTTATTTTCTACAGTCCAAATTTTGTCCATCAAAGGAAAATGTTGATTTCTCTCAGCCTGAGTGGACCCAGCGACAAAAGTGTGCTTTGTTTGACTCATGATAAGAGATATGGGCATAACTTGTACTTTTTTTTGTTATGGAAGCTTTTTTTAACGAATGAGTGTTTTATATTGTGTGATGTAGGCAAATGACTTAAAACACTGAAAAACACAGACTCTAATAGAGGACCCAGCGGTGAGATCTCTAAATTTAAGAATCTCAGAATTTCCATATTCCCACCGCAATATATGGATGTGAAGCATGAACCATAAATGAACAAAACTTGTTTAAAGTGACAGCTTTCACAAAATGTCTTGGATACAGAAACTAAACATCGAAGTACCAAGACGAATACGTACAGAAACACGAACACTTCCTCAAAACGTAATCAAACTGTAGGCTAACTGAACTACAGTGGGTATCCCAAACGCTTTGAATCACACGAGCAAAATTTGTGAAAAGGAAAAGGTTAATTTTCCCTTTTCAACACTATTAGATTATTTAAGAGGCGGGACCTCTTAGTTTAACGTCTCTCTCCGAAAGGACCAAGTCAAATGAGAAATTCGTGTAAAGTAAAATTCTCAAAGACACAACGTCACGCGAGCTGAGGCTCGAACCCCCGAGCCGGCAATCTCACGATTACGTGTCTGGTAGCCTAACCAAAATCACACGAGATACATATCATCAGAGCAAAGATTGAAAGCAAGAGAGGAAATGGGAGACCTAACAGAGGACAAGAAACTGATTTAGCTTGGAACCAAAACAACACAAGCACACGTGACAGATAGCAGGAGGTCAATGTTTTATTGAGGAAAGGCCTGAGAAGTAATGTCTCACAGCTGGAAAAACTAAAGAAGAAGGAGAAACTTTTGGAGACAGACTTTCTTGTCACAAAACGTAAATTTTGTCTAAAGACTTAAAACCCAGACCCAATGCTGTGTAATACATTGAAACTAACTGATCACTCCTCACTCCCCCTCCCCCCCCTCCTTCCCCTCCCCTAACCCTTTACCCCAACGTGTCTGCTTATGCTACACCCTTTGCACCATATAACATTCTCCATTTCTCCCCTAAACAGGACCCCTCCCCCCCCTACCCAAAAAAAAATCTCCTTTCCACACATCACGGTTGACACTCATCAATCTTCTTCGGCCCTATTCCTGTTACAACTGCCCCCCTCTCC
>NW_004798193.1:0-5539 GCF_000002075.1 Aplysia californica | reverse complement strand
GGGGGGGGTTCTGAAGCCGTAAAAGCCTCACCATTTGAGCTTGTCCAGTTTAATTCCCTTCACTACTGGAAAAGGTGGGGGTTTTCGTTGTTGTTAGTGTTTTTTTTATTGTTGTTGTTGTTGTTTTTTATTGAGGGGGTGGGGGGAGGGAGGGTTAAAAATAAGCAGTTTCTAAAATTCTGTTAAAATCTTGGGGGGTAGGGAACAACTTTAAAAAGGACTAAAATAAAAAAAAAAATTAAAAAATATTATTTTTTTAAAACGAGTTTCCTTTTTGGGCTGGAGTTTCAGGATGACATAACTAGTGCCAGTAACAAACTTGTCACGGAGCAGTGTTGACTCTACCCACAAACCCTGAGTTGGACCTGAACAGTTTTAATTACGACGTCTTCTAGTCTGGGACGCAGTGGTGTTCACTGTTCACCCCTGGGGTTTTCTTTATTATTGTTTTGTTTTAAATGTCTGGTATATTTTTCGTCTGTGTTTTCTTTTTTTTGTGCTTGTTTTTGTTGTTAGCGGAATTTTTTATTTTTTTTTAGAGAGAGGGGTTGGTCGCTCGTTGTTTTATGACACGCCACATACGTGATCTGACGTGCGGAATCGTGAGGTTAAAATCCCTGAACAAAAAGTGGATACAGTTGAAAAAGTCGACGACTCCTGCACACTGTCGAGGAGAAAAAAGTGGTTGTCTGAGATATGAGGACGTATTGGACAGTGTCATTACAATGTTTTTTCTTTTAAAGGCAAAAAAAAGGTGGGGGTGGGGGGGGGGGGGGGGGAGTAGAAATGTGGTGTACACGGGAACGCGAGCACGTTAGGAAGCTTGCGTGGGAAGGGGGGGGGGCTTGGAGTGAAAATTGGTCGTTTGTACAGGTGACTGTTTTGTACGAGTGATTGTTTTGTACAGGTGATTGTTTTGTATAAGTGACTGTTTTGTACAGGTGATTGTTTTGTACGGGTGATTGTTTTGTATAAGTGATTGTTTTGTACAGACGACTGTTTTGTACAGGTGGTTGTTTTGTAGGTGATTGTTTTGTATAAGTGACTATTTTGTACAGGTGATTGTTTTGTACAAGTGATTGTTTTGTACAAGTGATTGTTTTGTACAAATGACTGTTTTGTACAGGTGACTGTTTTGTACAGGTGACTGTTTTGTAAGTGACTGTTTTGTACGGGTGATTGTTTTGTACGGGTGATTGTTTTGTACGGGTGATTGTTTAGTAAGTGATTGTTTTGTACAGGTGACTGTTTTGTACAGGTGATTGTTCTGGACAGGTGTTCGTTAGAGCTTGTTGAACTGTATTATTTGTATTTGTATTTGTATTGCTTTAATTAAAGGAAGATATTTTTTAACAGACAAAAGGTGATGTTTTAAATAGGTTGTCCGAATACGTGTGCAATATGCAGAAGCAGCATGCTCAATAAATATTGTAAATTATGACGTGAATGGGGAGTAATATCATCTCTAATAATAACTTTTAAACAAGAATTACATGTGACTCAGTTGGTTCAGCTGGCATCATGCTCCACTACCGAGTACACGACCCTGGTTCGAATCCCCTACTTGGTTTCCTGAACTCGGTTTGTTTGGGGTTTTTTAAAAGTTTTGTAGGCTCTTGAGCCAACTGACTCTTTCTTATTGGAGATAGACGTTTAATTTGGAATTGAAAAATGCGTACCAATCTCTTACTCTTATTTTTCTATGAGGAGTTACAATTAGTGGCTTTGCTGAGAGGCGCGATCATTCTCCTGCCTTACAGTAAAACTTATTTTCAAGATGGTTTTTTTTTTCTTTTCGTCCTCTGTGGGCGTTGAACGTCGAGGGAAGACGCATGTGTCTGTGCTGGGCCAACGGAGGGCTCTCGTGGCCTAGTGGTTAAGGTGTTCACCTTTCATTCAATAGGTTCCGGGGTCGAATCCGGATAGCAACGGACATTTTTCGTCTCTCAAATTGTCTCCTTTCACTTCCTTTCCGGCTCTCTTACAATGTTCTGTCGCCTGCTTTTATCTCCACGTTCTGCCCCCTCCCCTGGCCTCCTGACTCTTTCTGCAACCCTTCTACTGCTACTCCTTGGCTCCTTCTTACTGCTGTTTTTCAGCCACCCCCGTGATCCTATGGTAAGAAAGATCTACACCTAGCCTTCTCGGATAAGGGCGAAAAATCTCGGAGTTTCCATGTGCAAGTTGCGCACGTTAAAGATCCCTTGGTGGTCCAAAATCGATAAGAGTAAGCTTCGGCCGCCACCACGGCAAGATTCAAAATTCTCCAGCAAATGAAAACGTTTAATGAGTCTTGCGCCATGATATAAATTTATGCAGTTGCGAGCGCCGTAAAACACTTACCAAAAAAAAAAAAGATAGACCAACTCTTTAGCTCTTTCGATTATGACGTTGGAGTTTCACAAGGTTCTCTTTCTCCGTTTCCCATCGTTTGTGTGACGTACCTTTTCTACAGCCCAGCAAAGACGTTTTCATAAACACTACTACTACTACTACTACTACTACTACTACTACTACTACTACTACTACTACAACTACTACAACTACTACTACTACTAGTAGTAGTAGTACAATTATAAGCGCCTGTCGTCAGGATTGAAGTCGGTCACAGGTTTGACCTTTCTGAATCTGTTTTTGCTGTTATGTTATATGAACATAAATCCGTTACAAGATAGCATATGAAAATCCAAGGGGGGTGGCGGTGTAGGGTTGGAAGGTAGGAAGGTCGATTGTTTTCTCGCCTGTCCTGGAGCGTTTTTATTAAAGGTCACGTGCGCCCTCTCGTGGCCTAGAAGTTAAGGTGTTTGCATCTCATTCAGTAGTCCCTTGTTCAAATCCGGATAGCGACGGAAAATATTCTTCTCTAAAAATTTTCTTTTCTAAAAATGCTCTTCTTTCTCATCCTTTCCTGCTCTCTAACAATATTTTGTGGTCTGGTTTCGTCTCCACTTTCGGCCCAACTCCCTCACCTCCTTTGCCCCCTCCTCTGGGATCCGGACTCTTTCTGCAGCCTTTCTACTGCTGCTCCTTTGCTCCTTCTAACTGCTGTCTTTCAGCCACACCCTTGATCTTCTGGTAGGAAAGATCTACACCTAGCCTTCTCGGATAAGGGCGAAAAATCTCGGAGGGCCCGTGTGCATGTTGCGCACGTTAAAGATCCCTTGGTGGACTAAAATCGACAAGATTGGGCTTCCCAACTGAAAAAATTAATGTGTAATATGTCCCACCGGCTTATATGACTTTATGCAGTTGTGTGCGCCGTAAAACTCGGACCAAAAAAGCAACAAAAAAAAAGAAAATTTATTTTAAAAGGTCACGTACTTGAATCTCGAACCAAATGTGATGCAACGTGGTAGAATCAGGCTTTCGTCAATTTTCGGGCATGAGTTATTGGTGTCATCTTGAAGCTTGTTCACTGTTCTTTTATTTAGATGAAACAACATCCATTTATCAAGGATACAAGTCGAGATATTTGCGAAAGAAGGAGGTGGGGATCACCTGTTTTCAGAGGTAAAATTAGTGCGAAAATGGAAGCCAAAGATTAGTTATTTCCTAAGCTTAAGAGTCCGTGGTAACTTAAAATTTACATTTTTGTGCCTTTAATCAACGTTTTTCAGAAAAATGCACACAGAAATGAGTTCTTTAATGGGCATGAAAGGTGTTGAGCCAAAAAACAAAAATTTGATAAAAATTCCCAAACCTGCGGAAAAATGCAAGTTTCTTCACTTTGATTATTTTGACGGGAGCCTGATTCCACCACGCTGCCTTACATATACTATACTTTTGAAATGACACACCTAGTGTTATGCAGGTGATTATTAACCTTACCAAGATTAACCGCTCACAAGCACACAATTTCCATTGTTTTTCGCTGCTTTTTTCTTTTCTTAATTTTTTTGGTGTGTTTTTTGTTGTTGTTGTTTTGTTGCAGTTGTTTGGTTTGTTTGGTTTTAAGGGGGAGGGGGGGTGTTGTTTTGTTGTTTTTGTTGTTGTTTTGTTGTTCTTCGCGAGGGTTTTTTTCATTTGTTTTGGTATGTTTTTCCTTGTTTGTTTTAGTTTATGTATTTCTTTTTTCACTTATTCTCCATCCAACTTCTTAGCTTCCTATTTCTTGAAAAACCCATCGTGTTCTTATTTTCTGTCAGTCTTTTATATTGAGAAAGAGTTGTGTCTAGAAACCAGGTATAGATTAGTACAAAGAAAGCGAAACAAAACGAAAATTATTTTATGTCGCCATTATTAGTTGTCTGAGACTTTTTAAGCTGCACTAAACTTTGACAGTGCCTCTCAAGAATTGCAGTTAAATCGTAGAATGTGAAGACTGCTGTGAATAATTCATGGAAAACATTCTTCTGGTACAATTTCCTTATTTTGTTATTTCTCCGGTTCTTTAAATTCGGGGCTTTTATCAATAATAGCTTCTGTTATCTTTTGTTAGTTGCTAAATAATTGATGGTACTTTTACAGTCCCTTTGTTATTGTTGTTGTTGTTGTTGTTGTTCATGTTGTTGCTTTTGTTGTTGTTGTTGTTGTTATTGTTGTTGTTGTTGTAGTGATGATGATGATGATGATGATGATGATGATGATGATGATGATGATGATGATGATGATGATGATGATGATGATGACGACGACAAGAAACATCAACATCAACAGCAGCAATACAATAACAGAAACAAAAAAAGAACAACAACAAAAACAAAAACAACAGCAACAAATACAACAACAACAACAACAAAAGCAGCAACAACAATGATTTGTCTCCGTTTCAAACTATGACACATCTAACATCACCAAAACAAAATCTACAACAGAACCTATAACAACGTCCACGTGGGTGATTGGCGGGTGCTCCGGTGTGGTTTGCTGCTTCTTTCCTATAAAAGAAAAATCTAATGTCTCTATCTCCCTTCCTTCTTTTTTGTGTTTGCTACTCTCTTGTAACACCTCTAATCTTAGGCACTAATATGATCTTATTGAGTTGCAAGTGCCATAAAACTCTTTCTAAAACTAAACTAACAATGTCCACGACAGCAACAACTCCAACAACTTGAACACCGAGAGCATAAAAACAGCAACAATATCGACATCAACGTCCCCTACCAATATAGATATCATGTATAATTTATAGCAGCAGCATCTTTAAAACAAACCAGAATAAGCAACAATATCATCAGCAACATGAATAGTAACAACAGAGGCAGTTGCAACAACAGCAACGATATCATCAAAAATTACCAGCGATAACATCAACGGCAGGTTGAGATGGGCTGTATGTATTTAACTCGAAAATGAGAGAGAGAGAGAGAGAGAGAGAGAGAGAGAGAGAGAGAGAGAGAGAACGATGTCTTTGTCATAAATGCAGCACGCCTCTGAGCATGAAAACAGCGATGTTTTGACATTGGCAAGGGAAATCACTTGGAAGAAAATAACAGTTTGACTTATTGTCGATTTGAAAATGGAGAGAAATGAGCATAGGATGTGTGTGTGTGTGTGTGTGTGTGTGTGTGTGTGTGTGTGTGTGTGTGTGTGTGTGTGG
>NW_004798192.1:281152-282176 GCF_000002075.1 Aplysia californica | reverse complement strand
CAGTACGCTATAGTCCGTCATGTCCGTGTTACGTCACGTCGTGGGGTGCCACTTCTCTACCCTAGAACTACAACCTTCTATCTGTTCAGAACCTAGTTTTCAGAAATGTGACGGCAAAAAAAAAAAAAAAACTTGTTAAGTTTCACAACACGTCAACCGTTTTCGAATGCAATAATTTTATTATTTGAATATCGTGATGACGACTCCGATCGACTAATCTTATAATTTGGATAGAACAGGTAGAACATACTTGGTTTTTGATTGATTGATTGATTAATAGATTGATTGATTGATTGATTGATTGAGTAGGTGTTTTACAGCACTATCGACTCAATTTTGGTCATGTAAGTGGCAAGTGGTTTTTGACTGACCTCATGGTCTTATAAGTATACGTAACTCTAAACGGCCATAAATGTCAGATAAAACTTGGTAATTCTGAGGTAGCGATCTTCCGCGGAATGGCCCAGCTGTAGGTTCGTGTGAAGTGTGGGGTGTGTGGGGTGTGGAGTGTGTGGGGTGTGGGGTGTGGGGTGTGGGGTGTGTTTAGTTTTAGTAGAGGTTCTACGGCGCTCGCAACTGCATATTATATAAGGTCATTATTATGAGCGCCAGAAGATTAGAGGTTTTACAAGAGAGTAAAAAACATAAAAAAGAAGAAGGGGAAATAAAGACGATAGCTGTTCGATAGGAGGAAAGAAGAAGCAAACCAGACCAGAGCATCCGCCAACCACCCACGTGGGGTGTGTGGAGGGAGTGAGCGGGCCGCAATGTGGGAGGGCGAGACCAGAGCGCTTTGCCACGCACGACAATCCTCTTCCCAAAAATGATATTTATTTATATATTTTGTTTTAATGTGGAAGGTTTCACACCCCAAATCGAATCCTCAGCCAGCACGCTTCCGCGAAAGAAAACACAAGGGGGTGCACAAAAAAATGAAGTGTCATTGAAAAATTGACATTGTTTTTGTGTTCTTTGTTTGTTTCGTTGCTGATTTTGTTTGTTTGTTTTCTTTTTTTGTTGGAGG
>NW_004798192.1:276138-277519 GCF_000002075.1 Aplysia californica | reverse complement strand
AGACAGACAGACAGACAGACAGACAGACAGACAGACAGACAGACAGACAGACAGATAGACACTCGGCACAGACGTCAAGGTATACGTGTGTGATAAACACAGGACGGTGTGGAGTGGAACCCTTCTCCCCTCGCCACAAGTGCCGGTAGGCTACATCTCAGGACGGGGAAACTATCGTGTATAGTATAGTGTTTCTACTCGACAAGACACCCGCAGCAGTTGGGAACTGTAAGTGAAGATGGCGGCTTTTTTTTCTTCTCTCTATCTCTTCCCTCCCTCTCCTTCTCCCCCCCCCCCTCATACTTCCCCCCCTTCCCCCCCCCCCCCCCCTCTCTCTCTCTCTCTTTCTCTCTCTCTCTCTTTCTCTCTCTCTCTCTCTATTTATCTGTCTATATACCCCCTCCTCTCTCTCTTTCTCTATGTCTGTCTGTCTCTCTCTCTATCTGTATCTCTCCATTCGTCGTTCTCTCTCTCTCTCTTTCTCTCTTTTTGTCTCTGTCTATCTATCCCACTCTTCTCTCTCTCTCTCTCTGTATCTCTCTCTGTCTCTCTCTCCGGGGAGTGTACGGGCAGCATCAAGCGGCCATGCTGTGAGATAAGGCCAGGTATTAACGAGGGGAAAAGACATGCGCACTAATCAACTTCCGCCGGGGAAATCTTTAACAGCTTGAGGAGAGGGGGTCCCCGTTCCCAGCCAGTATGGTCAATCCACAGTATAAACCTGTAATGTATGTTTTACAATTTCCCAGACCGTGCATTTTAACGAACTTCCGGTTTACTAGGGCGCATATCATTTTGTTTATTTTAGAGAGGTTTTACAGCGCTCGCAACTGCATACGGTCATATGAGCGACAGAAGATTAGAGGTGTTACAAAAGAGTAACGAACATAAAAAAGAAGGAGGGGAGATAAGGACGATAGATTTTTGATAGGAAAGAGGAAACAAACCACACCAGAGCACCCGCCAACCACCCACGCATATAATTTGTCTTAACTTGAAGCCAATTAAAGTTAAAGGTAAAGGGGGGGGGGGGTGACGCGCACATTTAGCTGTAACAAAACTGGTGATTAATTACCCCTTCACTGGGGTCCCTAATACATGTACTAATAACGCGACCCTATATTGTGCGCGTGCCTTGCAGCAAAGTTTCAGCAGGCAGAGAAGGGTGGCTGCCATGACACAACACGATCTAGGAGTTTAGTTAGTTTAAATCTATGGTCTATGGTCACTGCATCACGGAGCACTGCAAAAAGTCGGCGGTCTCCCTGCCTCCTCTTATCCAACAACTCTTTAGTTTAGTTAAATTTAATAAGAGTTTTGGGCTGCTCACAACTGCATGAGGTCATCTGAGCGCGGCACGATATTTTCTCTATCCCCACCC
>NW_004798192.1:273292-275925 GCF_000002075.1 Aplysia californica | reverse complement strand
TGTGTGTGTGTGTGTGTCTGTTCGTCTGTGTGTTTTGCTGTTGGTTTCTTTTCTTTTTTTTTTGCTTTGTTTTGTTTTTGTTTTGTCTTGTTGTTTTTTTTGTTTTTTTGTTGTTGTTATTTTCCCCTCCAAATTCCTCCCAAGTCCGTGCTACCACACCCCGAGCCGACAACACAACAGCCCGCGAGGGTACAGGAGAGCGCCAGATCTATGACCTCATCAAAACTTTGTCAAAAGATTATAATGTATTGCGTTGTGGTGAAATCAGGCGTTCGTCAAAATAATGAAAACTAACATTCCGGCAGTTTTTCCACTTGTCAGGCAATTCTTACCAATTTATTTTTTGTTGTTAGTATTGATGTTTGTTGGTTGCTTTTGTTTGCTAGTGTGTGTCTTTTTTTGTCTGTGTGTGTGTGGGGGGGGGGGAACAATTTTTATGCCAATTTAAAAACATATTTCTGTGTATATTTTATTGAAAAACGTCAATTTAAAGGAACCTAAAAAATAATGTAAGTTTGCAGTGTCCAAAGAAATCAGTTAACTTTGGCAGCCATTGTTTCGTTAATTTCATCTTTGACATCAGGCGACTCACAACTCCTTCAATCGCAAATATCTGGACTTCTACTCAAGACACACGGATATTTTACTTTTTAACCCTATCCGTACGCCGTGGGGTCACTTTGTAACCCCGGGGTTGTATTCTTCACATGTTAGAATACTTCTAGTGCGAAGATCTCTCTGAAACTTTCAGTATTTCTCAAAAAATCATTTTGACAGACTGCAATGCAAAGCGTACGGAATGGATTAACGAGTAAATGTCCTCTTTCGAAAGTGGTGGCACAGAGTTCCCCACGTCGTATGGATACGATAGTAAAACACGACGTACGGACAGGGTAAAATCAAAAGCAAAATAAATAACCAAGATTTATGATTTTACCACTAACAACTTGCGCTCCAAAAATTGACGAGCGCATGATTCTACCGCGGCGTGACAAATGTATAAATAGCTTCTGAAAACTTTATCTCCCTCAAAGGACGAAGCCAGCCAATGGCAGCCAAGCCATCTAGCCAGTCAGCCAGCTCTCAGGGGGTGAAAAATCGAGTGGGAAGGAAATTTGGAAACCAAACCCCGCACAAAATAATGATGAAAAACCTGGGCGGCTTTGAACGTTAAGAGATAAAACTAACTTGATTCTTGAAACAGAAAACAGAACCGCTGGAAACTTTCACGTATCACTCAAAACTTGGGGATTTTTCAGCTCTCCGGGAAAAGTTGGTCTCGGTTAGATATTCTAGACCCGTGCCTCTTATCCTTATCTCGTCGTCGTCCGGGTTCATAAATTTAACCTCAACCTCAACCTCAACTCCCACCCCTCCCCCGCCACCTTCTTCCCTTTCCACTCACGCTCATACACCTGCACGCACGCGCGAACACACACAAACACGCACACACATACACACACACGCACACGCACACACACACACACACAACACACGCGGGCACACACACACATTCACACACACACACATACACACTCACACACAAACACACACACACACACACACACATACACACACAAAAGCACACGCATACACGCATTGGTCCAATGTTTTTGTTAGTTTTCTTTCAGTATTAGTAGTAAGAGCTTTACGACACTTGCACACATATAATATATGCCATTATTATAAAAGCGGAAGATCAGAGCTGTTACTAGAGAGTCAAAGATGAAACTAAAAGAAAGAGAGATGGTGACGACAGATGTTTGATGATAATGACCTTATTATGCAGTTGCAAGCGCCGTAAATATCTTACCAAAATGAAAACAAAAACCCCCACAAAAATCCAGATGTTTGGACAGGAAATAGAGAGCACACGCACCACAGCACCCACCAACCACCTACTGGCCCAAATTTTAATGAGAAAGAGAGTGGGGAAGAAAGAAAGAAAGAAAGAAGGAAAAAAGAAAGAAAGAAAGAAAGAAAGAAAAAAGAAAGAAAGAAAGAAAGACAAAAAGAGGCAGCGAGAAAGTATCTCACTTTCACCGAATAAAAATTTTATCGTAAAACCACAGCCCGTACGAACCAGAGAGTCCGTGAGTGAGTGGCAATAGCGGTGCACATGCGTGACGACATCGCTCACACATCTCCTCGGCCTGCAGACAGAGTCGCTTTAGCAAAATCCGGATAATATGTCAGTGCACCTCTTCGGCAAATTATAATATGACACGAACCGCTTCGTCAATAAATGGGTTAGAACCACGATGACAAACGGGTTAGCACCACTTCAACAAATGGGTGCACCCACTTCGGCAAACGGGTCAGGAATAAAGAGAGTTAAGAGTCTGAATTCGGATAATGTTTCATTGAGAATGATCCGGTTATCCTGATAGATTATCCGGATTTTGCCCACCTCTAAATTCTCCTCAGCCCGCAGACAGAGTCGACTCAGCGAGGGGTCAACAAATGAGGCATTTTCTCCTCGTTAACCCCAGAGTGAGCGCGATCTCGAGAGCTGTTTGATATTGTCGGTTAAAAGTTAATTTCTTCGCTGTCTGCAAGCTGGCCCGGATAATTGACGAGATGGGAGGTTAATATGGTAAATAAATGTGTTTGTGAGTGTGTGTGTGGGGGGG